>NC_057806.1:592051896-592058542 GCF_018294505.1 Triticum aestivum | reverse complement strand
TGCCTTCTTGGTTGCTTTCTTGACGTAGAGTCCAAGTCCTCTGGATTACGTTCGTTCCGAAAATCATGTGCCCGAAGGTTTCATTCCGTTTGGACTCCATTTGATATTCTTTTTCTGCGAAACTCTAAAATAGGCAAAAAAACAACAATTCTGGGATGGGCCTCCGGTTAGTCGGTTAGTCCCAAAAATAATATAAAAGCGTATAATAAAGCCCAATAATGTCCAAAAACAGAATATAATATAGCATGGAACAATAAAAAATTGTAGTTACGTTGGAGACGTATCACACACCTAGCTCTGGTTGGTGAACTGGTCGGCGAAGTACGGCCAACAGAGGAATGACACGCCGTGCAACATGCCTTCCATGGTCAAGTTCCGCTCGCAGTGCGACATGAAATAGGCGACGGCGGGGTGCGAGAGCACGCGTTGCTGCGGCGCCCAGCTGACGACCAACCCCTTTCCCTCGACGCGGCGCTTGAACGCATCAAACCAACCTTTTGTGGCTCCGGTGGTGAAGTTTGGCCGGACGACCCACAGGAACGGTTGGCCGGAGAGCGCGAGCCCGTCGGCAAGCTCTTGAAACTGCGTTGCATCCAAGACGTCGGACCTCCCGAAGGCGACGTAGACGATGGAGCCAGGGGCCTGCGCATCGAGCTAGGCGAGGTAGGTCAGGTCTTCCGGTAGGAAATGTCTGGACGGCCGCGACGTCGGCGCTACCAGCGGGCCGAGCGGCAGCGCGTTCGGGAGCAGAGCAAGAGCGTCAATTCCATCTCCATGAAGGTGTTGCGGATGATCTTCTCGGCAAGCGGCATCAACCGGTTGGTCTTGAGGACGTTCTAGATGTTGGTTCTACGCCTCTCCGGGGTGCTGCCCAGGCTGACCTAAGGGATCTCTACCGCGTCAACGGGCGGCATCAGTTGGACCCTCTCGTTCCTCTTCACGTTCCCTGCGTACGTGTGGTGTCCATGTTCATGGTGCAAAGTCCACATACCAATAAAAGACTAGGAAACTAACGAGTTACATGGACATGGAAATTTTGATTTGCTCTTACCAATTTCATCAACAACACCATCCTCGATCAGCCTGGGGAGCTTCAACCTGAGCGCGAACACAGCTGCAGAGTACGTGGAGAACAAGGCAACACGGGCACCCGCTGTGGTGGCCAGCTCCAGGGCCCAGCTCATGGACATGTCTGCTATCATCCACTTCGTCTTCCTCGACTTGATAATCTCCTTGAGGCGGCCGGACATGGTGGCCGGCAGTCCCTTGACCAGCGCACCGATGTCCGTGTGGTCGTCGGCAGGCCGCAGGCTATCTGGAATGGAGAGCATGTGAACTCCTCCTGGGATTGCTGAAGGAAATATGCCCTAGAGGCAATAATAATGTTATTATTTTATTTCCTTATATCATGCTAAATGTTTATTATTCATGCTAGAATTGTATTATCCGGAAACATAACACTTGTGTGAATACATAGACAAACCAAACGTCACTAGTATGCCTCTACTTGACTAGCTCGTTAATCGAAGATGGTTATGTTTCCTAACCATAGACATGTGTTGTCATTTGATTAATGGGATCACATCATTAGAAGAATGATGTGATTGACATGACCCATTCCATTAGCTTAGCACCCGATCGTTTAGTATGTTGCTATTGCTTTCTTCATGACTTATACATGTTCCTATGACTATGAGATTATGCAACTCCCGTTTACCGGTGGAACACTTTGTGTGCTACCAAACGTTACGACGTAACTTGGTGATTATAAAGGAGCTCTACAGGTGTCTCCAAAGGTGAATGTTGGGTTGGCATATTTCGAGATTAGGATTTGTCACTCCGATTGTCGGAGAGGTATCTCTGGGCCCTCTCGGTAATGCACATCACATAAGCCTTGCAAGCATTACAACTAATGAGTTAGTTGCAAGATGATGTATTACGAAATGAGTAAAGAGACTTGCCGGTAACGAGATTGAACTAGGTATTGAGATACCGACGATCGAATCTCGGGCAAGTAACATACCGATGACAAAGGGAACAACGTATGTTGTTATGCGGTCTGACCGATAAAGATCTTCGTAGAATATGTAGGAGCCAATATGAGCATCCAGGTTCTGCTATTGGTTATTGACGGGAGACGTGTCTCGGTCATGTCTACATTGTTCTCGAACCCGTAGGGTCCGCACGCTTAAGGTTTCGATGACAATTATATTATGAGTTTATGAGTTTTGATGTACCAAAGTTAGTTCGGAGTCCCGGATGTGATCACGGACATGACGAGGAGTCTCGAAATGGTTGAGACATAAAGATTGATATATTGGACGGCTATATTCGGACACGAAGTGTTCCGGGTGATTTCGGAGAGCCGGAGGGTTACCGGAACCCCCCCGGGAGAACTAATGGGCCATATGGGCCTTAGTGGAAAGAGAGAGGGGCAGCCAAAGGTGGGCCGCACGCCTCCTCCCCCTGGTCCGAATTGGACTAGGAGAGGGGGGGCGGCGCCCCCCTTTCCTTCTCCCTCCCCACTTCTTTCCCCCTCCTAGTAGGAGTCCTACTCCTACTAGGAGGAGGACTCCTCCTTGGCGCGCCATAGGGGCCGGCTGGCCTCCTCCCCTTGATCCTTTATATACGGGGGTAGGGGGCACCCCTAGACACACAAGTTGATCCACGTGATCATATTCTTAGCCGTGTGCGGTGCCCCCTTCCACCATAATCCTTGATAATATTGTAGCGGTGCTTAGGCGAAGCCCTGTGATGGTAGTACATCAAGATCGTCACCATGCCGTCGTGCTGACGGAACTCTTCCCCGACACTTTGCTGGATCGGAGTCCAGGGATCGTCATCGAGCTGAACGTGTGCTAGAACTCGGAGGTGCCATAGTTTTGGTGCTTGATCGGTCGGGCCGTGAAGACGTACGACTACATCAACCGCGTTGTGCTAACGCTTCCGATGTCGGTCTACAAGGGTGCGTAGATCACACTCTTCCCTCGTTGCTATGCATCACCATGATCTTGCGTGTGCGTAGGAAATTTTTGAAATTACTACGTTCCCCAACAATTGCTTCATCCTCTGCCAAGGCTTGGAGGACGCAGCCGTGGTTGAACTCGGTGTTCACGACGTCTATCTCCAAGCCGTGCTCGACGAGCTTGCGGGGCAGCTCCATGAGCAGGATGACGTGGCCCTGTGCGGGAAAGGGCAGCACCATGACACGAGGTTGAGCTTGAGCAGCAGCAGCAACCATTGAGCTAGGTTGTTCGTGCGACAATGTGTAAGATGTTATGGGAAGCGTACTACCACCCGTAGGTGGCCACGGGTATATATTGATTCTGGTGAACAGCCTGTCGTGGCGTCCAAGTTGAGATGATCGCTAGGATGCGTCTGGATTACAGCAGATCGAGGGAGGTAATTTGAATAGAGAGAAATACAGATAGAAGGAGATATATGAGTTTAAACTACAACTCTATCTATCATGTTGTCTAACACTCCCCTTCAATCGAACCTCTATGGAAACTTACCAAGGTTGAGATTGTACTTGAAGCCATCCATTTTTCTCATCGTGAGAGGCTTTGTAAACCCATCAGCCAGCTGATCACCAGTTGGAATAAATCTTATGTCAAGAAGTCCTTGAGATACTCTTTCTCGAACAAAGTGAAAATCAACTTCAATATGCTTCATTCGTGCATGAAAAACAGGATTAGCTGAAAGATAGGTTGCACCAATATTAAAACACCATTACCTTGCAGCTCGTGGATTTTTAATCCCAATCTCATACAGCAACGTTTGAATCCACATTACTTCAGCTGTAGCATTTGCTAGAGCCTTATACTCAGCCTCAATACTAGACCTCGAGACAGTAGCATGTTTTCTTGCACTCCATGACACAAGATTTGTTCCTAGGAATACAACAAAACCGCCCGTGTACCTTCTATCATCAGCACACCCAGCCCAATCTGCATCTGAATAAGCAGTAACAAGCGTAGATGGAGACTTGGTAATTTGAAGTCCAAGTCCCTTTGAGAACTTAAGATTCTCACAATTCTTTTAATTGTTGTCCAATGAGTGGTACTAGGTGCATGTAAATACTGACATACCTTGTTCACAGAATAAGAAATATCAGGACGTGTGAGAGTCAGATACTGTAATGCACCTATAACACTTCTGTAATTTGTTGCATCCTCTGGTCCAGGTGCTACCCCACTATCAACTGTGAGCTTCCCTGAAGTTGAGATGGGTGTACTTACAGGCTTACACTTTTCCAAACCTACTCTCCTGAGTATATCAACAGTGTATTTTTATTCAGTCAGAAGTATACCATCCTTCACATGTTTAACATCTATACCGAGAAAATAGTGAACATCTCCCAAGTCATTGATAGCAAACTCCACCTTCAGATCCTTAAGCAAGCAAGTGGTGGCATCCGAACTTGAGCTAGCAACAATAATATCATCAACATAAACAAGCACAAACATAGTAATGGTGCCTTTGTTATAAAAGAACAATGAAGTGTCAGCCTTTGATGGTGTAAACCCAAGCTGTTGTAACTTAGTGCTAAACCTCGAGTACCAGGCTCTTGGGCCTGTTTTAAACCATACAAGGCTTTCTCTAGTTTGCAAACATGATAAGGTGTGCTTTTGTTCTTGATGTCTACTACACAACCTTCTTCTTGTAGACGTTGTTGGGCCCTCCAAGTGTAGAGGTTTGTAGGACAGTAGAAAATTTCCCTCAAGTGGATGACCTAAGGTTTATCAATCCGTGGGAGGTGTAGGATGAAGATGGTCTCTCTCAACACTACAAAAAAGACACATCAGTGACATTTTGGGCCGAACGAATTTTTTTTCTGTCATACATATGACACTTCTATGACGATAATTGTGACAAAACCCGGTATCATCATAGATGTGGTGGGCTCCTACTTCTATGACAAAAAATCATGACAGAAAATGGGATTTTCGTCCTGGGCAGGCCGGACACGCAGCTGCATGACATTCTTTGGGCCGTCCATGACGGAAAAAACCATGGTAGAAGCAAGGGCGAGGAAAATTTCGGGGAGTTCCCGGTTACGGTGGGAGGTCGGGGGCCGAGCGATGCACGCTTCTCTCGTACACGTACGCGTGATACGTATCCAACGTATCTATAATTTTTGATTGCTCCATGCTATATTATCTAATGTTTTGGACTATATTGCCCTTTATTTTCCACTTTTATATTATTTTTGGGACTATCCTATTAACCAGAGGCCCAGCCCAGAATTGATGTTTTTTGCCTATTTCAGTATTTCGGAGAAACAGAATATCAAACGGAGTCCAAATGGAATAAAACCTTTGGGAAAATGATTTTCTCACCGAACATGATCCAGGAGACTTGGACCCTACTCCAAGGATTCAAAGAGGCGGTCACGAGGGTGGGGGGCACCCCCCTATGGCGTGCCCCCTGCCTCGTGGGCCCCTCGGTGCTCCACCTATGTACTGCTTCCTCCTATATATACCTACGTACCCCCAAACGATCAGAAGAGGAGCAAAAAACCTAATTCCACCGCCGCAACTTTCTGTATCCACGAGATCCCATCTTGGGGCCTGTTTCGGAGCTCCGCCGGAGAGGGCCGTCATCACGGAGGGCTTCTACATCATCATAGCCTCTCCGATGAAGTGTGAGTAGTTTACCTCAGACCTTCGGGTCCATAGTTAGTAGCTAGATGGCTTCTTCTCTCTTTTTGGATCTCAATACAAAGTTCTCCCCCTCTTTCGTGGAGATCTATTCGATGTAATCTTCTTCTTTTTGTGATGTGTTTGTTGAGACCTATGAATTGTGGGTTTATGATCAAGTCTATATATGAATAATATTTGAATCTTCTCTGAATTCTTTTATGTATGATTGGTTATCTTTGCAAGTCTCTTCGAATTATCCGTTTGGTTTGGCCAACTAGACTGGTAGTTCTTGCCATGGGAGAAGTGCTTAGCTTTGGGTTTGATCTTGCGGTGTCCTTTCCCAGTGACAGAAGGGGCATTAAGGCACGTATTGCATCGTTGCCATCAAGGATAACAAGATGGGGTTTATTTCATATTGCATGAATTTATCTCTCTACATCATGTCATCTTGCTTAAAGCGTTACTCTCACTACTAGGAAAAGGGCTATAGATGGAAATGACACTAATGGCGCACCAGACATGTGGTGCGCCATTACTATATACTAATGGCGCACCATCTGTTGGTGCGCCATTAGTGTGGAAGACACTAATGGCGCACCAGGCACACGGTGCGCCACTAGTAACAAAATGTTTTTTTTCATTTTTTAAAACATACTAATGGCGCATCCGGGCAGAGTGCGCCATTAGTAGTTAGAACTACTAATGGCGCACCAGCCGTAGAGTGCGCCACTATTGTAGTTTTTTTACTTTTTTGCAAAACTACTAATGGCGCACCGTTGCATAGTGCGCCATTACTAGTTTAAACTAGTAATGGGCACTTTTTTTACTTTTTGATATCATGAATATTTTTAAATTTCATGGGCACTTTTTGAATTCATGAATATTTTTTCAAATTTGATGATATTTTTTCATATTCCATATGAAAAAATATTGAATATTCATGAGGACACTCGATCTCGATCCCCCTCCCTCTCAATAGCTATCCCCCTCGCCAGATCCCC
>NC_057806.1:592050857-592051367 GCF_018294505.1 Triticum aestivum | reverse complement strand
GCTCCACCGCCGCCGCTGATGATATTTTCAAATAACAAATTTAATGATATTTTATAAAAAATTATTACTGTTTTTATAAAAATTATTACTGTTTCATATTCATATTCATTTTCTAAAAAATAATTATAAAAAATTGTAGACTACAATTGTTGTTAAACAACAATTATTACTGTTTTTATAAAAAAAATATTACTGTTTCATATTCATATTCATTTATTAAAAAAAATATACTAATGGCGCACCGGCCTGGTGGTGCGCCATTGCTATCTAAAAAAAGATTTCTAATGGCGCACCGGCGGTGGATGCGCCATTGCTATCTAAAAAAAGATTTCTAATGGCGCACCGACGGGTGGTGCGCCATTAGTAAGCTTCCCCCTATAGCTAAGTCCTCCCTCTCCCTCGCCAGAGATCCCCTTTCGTCCCTCTCTCCCTCGCCAGACCCACGACGCCGCCGCCCCGACCCTCGCCGGACTCCACCCCCGCCACCCACGTGCCCCCGCCGCTCCCACC
>NC_057806.1:592020705-592050568 GCF_018294505.1 Triticum aestivum | reverse complement strand
CCCTCCTCCTCCTCCCCTTGTCCCCCGCCTGCGCTGGGGCTGACGGCCCCTTCTCTGTCTCGCAGGGCAAGGTCTCCGGCACCTCTACAACACCGACGCCTCCACCGTCTAGGGCGTCTGCGCCTTCTTCCACCTCCGGCCACCGCGGCCTCACCGTCGATCCCCGCACGAGCTCTCCATCATCTTCCTCTCGGTGAGCTGCACCGGTTCCCCTTCCCCCCTTTCTATTAACTGAACATTGTCAGGTTTAGGTTCTGTTAACTGAAAAAGTTTAGATTCAGAAACATTGTTGGACTGATAGGAAGTTTGTTGAACAGAGCAATCTACATCTGTAATTTCTACTGTTATGCCTCTGTTGATTGTGATCTCTGCACATGTTTAATGTCTATGCTGTTGTGCGGCTGTTATGTGTGTCTATGTCGGTGAGCTTGTGTTATGCACTTCTGCGTTTTGATGTCCCCCCTTACCTTAGTTTTTTCATCTCACTGGTCCTTTTCATTGTATTGGTCCTTTTCATTTTTGTCAAAGAGGCCCCGAGTTCTCTCTTCACTTGTGTGGTGATTGTCTTGGTCCTTTTCATTTTTGTCATGGCATTCTTGAGGTGCTGATGTGTCTGAGGGCATGAACCATGATCAAGTTGAGTTCAGATTTCATTAGATTAGATGGATTATCATGCCTTGTGGCCTGATAGTTGGATATTTGAGTAGTATTGTCAACAGTAATAACATTTACATGTTTGCATTGCTTCCAAGAGTAACAGCATGTGCTTATGACACCTTTAGGAGATCTACTCATCTCTAATCATGCTACTCAAGGATAGGAACCATAGGCATCTCTATATATTTTTTCAGTGTCCTTTATTGGTGGTTCTATGATGTAGTCCAGATGAAACCAATTGCATGCATTTAGAAATAGAGTATTAAAACAGGACTTGACGTGGTTTTCCACTTAGCTATCTAAATTGAGAAAAAACATAGCTTTTGCGGTCTCGTAGGTAAAACTTGCTACTCCATATACAACTAATACTACTACTAGACAAGATACTACTCCATATACTACTAATACTACTACTGTATTTCATTTCATAGTTCAAAATGCTGGTACTGAGATTTTCATTTCCAATGAGTGATGTTTTTCCTAGCAGTAGAAAAAACATAGCAACTTCTCTGTTTTTATAAAGTTGTTCTTATATGGGTGAAACTTCACTTGTTTTTAGGCTAGTGCAGGGTGTTGCTTCTTCTGTATGGGCCAACTATGTCACAAATAAATTGTTCCTTCTTTTGTATTTGACAAGTAATGACTTTTAAAGATGATGATCATCTTGCTAGTTTGCTGGGTTTTGTCTCCGACCATTGTGTCGTGATGAATTTGCAGGTACCCCGAGAGGCCCTTGAGTTTGCCGGAATGTCGATTAACTTCTGTTCCGGCAAATTCGGGTACTCCATATGTCCTATTTTTAGCAAAGGCCATGCTGAAATTTTCCGTGAATTTTAGCATGACTTTGCTAAAAGTAGAACATATGGGGTACTTGCGACTAATGCATGCATCGGCGTCGACAAAACCTAAATGATGAAAGCTTAGGCTTTTAGGGTGCCTCGACGTCGACAAACCCTACATGATAAAACCTTGGCTTTTAGGGTGCCTCGGTGTCGATAAGAAACTAAACGATGAAAGATTGGGCTTTTAGGGTGCCTCGGCGTCGACAAACCCTAAATGATGTAGTTTTGAATTATGAACGTAGGATATGTCGTCATCATCATCGGATGATGAAAGTCTCCTGGCGGAGTGCGACTGGTGCCACGACAATCGAGGTCTGTGCGACATGCCTCACCTGGACGACGATCGGTGCTTCAACATTAAGCTCGAGGAGACCTTCGAAGTTGAAATGGTACACAATGACGACAAGTGTTATTTTCATAATTAATCATTACTTCAAATATTTCAACATGTAATTTTCATCTTTTACAATTCGAGTATATCTTATCCCCTGCCATGCAAGACACTATGTCTTGGAGAGGATGGATTTTGAAGACCATGAAATTTCTGAAACAAAGAAAATTCACCTAAGGACTCATCATGATGTGGACTTTGAAGTAAATCTATATAATTCTGAGAGCGTAACCCATTTTGGTTGCAAAAATTGGGAAGCATTTTGCAAGATGTATGGTTTTGATGAGGGTATGCTTATCACCATGGATCTTGGTAATCCTGACATCAACCAAGACAATATGGACATTTGGGTCCTTGTTGATACGCCTCCAGTTCTACCGCTATGTGAGTTTCTCAAACATAGTTATTAGCTAATTTATATTGTTTATTTCAAAATAGTTGACAGCTTATTTCCATTGACAGCTTATTTTTATTGTTCAAAGAATGTGCGGGAGATGGTAGACAAAGCCCACTACACCGATGGCTCCGAATTAACAACTTACAAGGAGAAAAATCATCTGGTCGGATTTTGTACTGACATTGAGAATTACACTATCCACAATCAAACTCCTCAACATTATGGTAAATACGTGCCACTAGTGCATGTGTTCAACTACGGTAACTACCATGGAGATACCCTGGTAAGATTTTTACTATTACGACATCCGTGCATCTTTTGCATACTTCTAAAACTAGTACATCATTGCTAACTATGAAGTTATTACTATGTTTTTCAACAGATAATCCCAGAGAATTGTGTGCCTTATATGATGTATTAGAAAGGTAGTGTTAATGTTTTCAACATACAGCCAGGTCGTCCTACGAATCTCAACTGTCCATACGAGATTTCTAAAAGAAGTGGAGACATGAAAATCAAAGGATGAAAAAAATGTATGGACAGTCGTAAGGAGCTTCTTAGAAGCAAAAGGAAGCGAAGCGCAAGAATTAGAGACAGGATGTTCTCCATTCTCCATAATGGAGAGTCAGGGTCTATGTTGTTTTATGCTATTTTAGCTTAAATAGGGTATTTAGGTCCTGCCTAATACTGATGATCATGTGCTAAGAACAATTAAGTAGGGTTGGTTCGATGACTATCAAGATGATGATCGTATGACTTGTTATGAATAACAAATAGAAGTTGTATGATGATGATTAGTAGGACTTCTTAGGATTAGTATTACTTCCGACAAACTCGATACTTGCGGTCTCGAGACTTGTAATGTTTTATCTTTGTTCGGTCTTTTGAATTCGGAGACTAATATGATGAATTGTATTCGGAGACTAATATTCTATTGTATTCGATGAATCTGCTATTGCTGTGTGCTACTGTCTATATTCAGTCAAATAATATATTTTGTAACCTGTGCAAAAATCAGAAAAGTAAAAAAATAAAACCTAATATTCATACTAATGGCGCATCACTATAGAATGCGCCATTAGTATGCCAAGTATACTAATGGCGCATCCATCTGCAGTGCGCCATTAATGTGCCAAAGCACATGGTTAAAATGGCCCTGGGAGGCATACTAATGGCGCATGGTGTTATATACTAATGGCGCACTGGGTGGTGCGCCATTAGTATACCAGATACTAATGGCACACCTGTGGTGCACCATTAGTAATAAATACTAGTGGCGTGATACTAATGGCACACCAGTGATGCGCCATTAGTAGGCAAAAATGGTGCGCCATTAGTAGGCCTTTTCCTAGTAGTGTCTGTTTTTAACTTAATACTCTAGATGCATGCTGGATAGCGGTCGATGAGTGGAGTAATAGTAGTAGATGCAGAATCGTTTCTGTCTACTTGTCACAGACGTGATGCCTATATACATGATCATGCCTAGATATTCTCATAACTATGCTCAATTTTGTCAATTGCTCAACAGTAATTTGTTCACCCACCGTAGAATACTTATGCTCTTGAGAGAAGCCACTAGTGAAACCTATGGCCCCCGGGTCTATTCTTATCATATCAATCTCCATCACTTTAATCTTGCTTTGCTTTTTTACTTTTCCTTTTACTTTTCACTTTGCATCTCTATACCAAAAATACCAAAAAATATTATATCTATCAGATCTCACTCTCGTAAGTGACCATGGAGGGATTGACAACCCTTAATCATGTTGGTTGCGAGTAGCTATCGTTTTGTGCAGGTACGAGGGACTTGAGCGTGGCCTCCTACTGGATTGATACCTTGGTTCTCAAAACTAAGGGAAATACTTACGCTACTCTGCTGCATCATCCCTTCCTCTTTGGGGAAATCCAACGCAAGCTCAATAGGTAGCAAGAAGGATTTCTGGCGCCGTTGCCGAGGAGTCTACGCAAAAAGTCAACATACCAAGTACCCATCACAATCCCTATCTCTCGCATTACATTATTTGCCATTTGCCCCTCGTTTTCCTCTCCCCCACTTCACCCTTGCCGTTTTATTTGCCCTCTCTCTCTCTCTATCCTCCCTCTCTATTTGCCTCTTTTTGCCCGCTTGCCTTTTGTTTGCTCGTGTGTTGGATTGCTTGTTTTTCGCGATGGCTCAAGATACTACCAAATTGTGTGACTTCACCAATACCAATAATAATGATTTCCTTAGCACTCGATTGCTCCTCTTGCCAATACTGAATCTTGTGAAATCAATACTGCTTTGTTGAAAGATCAATTCGCCGGCCTTCCTAGTGAAGATGCCGCTACTCATCTGAATAGCTTCGTTGATTTATGTGATATGCAAAAGAAAAAAAGATGTCGATAATGATGTTGTTAAATTAGCTATTTCCTTTTTCGCTTAGAGATCATGCTAAAGCTTGGTTTTCATCTTTGCCTAAAAATAGTATTGATTCTTGGAACAAGTGCAAAGATGCTTTTATCTCTAAGTATTTCCCTCCCGCTAAGATCATCTCTCTTAGAAACGATATTATGAAATTTAAGCAACTTGATCATGAACATGTTGCACAAGCTTGGGAGAGGATGAAATTAATGATACGTAATTGCCCTACTCATGGTTTGAATCTGTGGATGATTATACAAATTTTTTATGCCGGATTGAATTTTGCTTCTAGAAATCTTTTAGATTCGGCCACGGGAGGCACTTTTATGAAAATCACTTTAGGAGATGCTACTAAACTCCTAGATAATATTATGGTTAATTATTCTCAATGGCATACTGAAAGATCTTCTAATAAAAAGTGCATGCGATAGAAGTAATCAATGTTTTGAGTGGAAAGATGGATGAACTTATGAAATTATTTGCTACTAAGAGTGTTTCTTCTGATCCTAATGATATGCCTTTGTCTACTTTGATTGAGAATAACAATGAATCTATGGATGTAAATTTTGTTGGTAGGAATAATTTTGGTAACAACGCTTATAGAGGGAATTTTAATCCTAGGCCATATCCTAGTAGTCCTTCTAATAATTATGGGAATTCCTACAACAAATCTTATGGAAATTATAATAAGATGCCCTCTGAATTTGAGAATAGTGTTAAAGAGTTTATGAGTTCACAAAAGAATTTTAACGCTTTGCTTGAAGAGAAATTGCTTAAAGTTGATGATTTGGCTAGGAACGTTGATAGAATTTCTCTTGAGATTGATTATTTAAAGCTTAGATCTATTCCTCCTAAGCATGATATCAATGAGTCTCTCAAAGCCATGAGAATTTCCATTGATGAGTGCAAGGAAAGAACCGCTAGGATGCGTGCTTCCAAAGATGCCTTTATTAAAGCGTGTTCTTCCAATTCCTATGAAAATCAAGATGAAGATCTAAAAGTTATTGATGTGTCTCCTATTAAATCTTTGTTTTTCAATATGAATCTTGATAAACTGAATATGATCTTCCTTTACTTAGAAGGCGTTCTAAAAATTCGGAGTATTTAGATCTTTATGATGAAAGTGGGATTGAAAGAGATAATAATCTAGATGTTGCTAAACCCACTATATTGGATTTCAAAGAATTTAATTATGAAAGTTGCTCTTTAATTGATTGTATTTCCTTGTTGCAATCCGTGCTAAATTCTCCACATGCTTATAGTCAAAAGAAAGCCATCACCGAACATATTGTTGTTGCCTTGATGCAATCTTATGAAGAAAAACTTGAGTTGAAAGTTTCTATCCCTAGAAAACTCCATGATGAGTGGGAACTAACTATTAATATTAAAATTAAAGATCATGAGTTTTATGCTTTGTGTGATTTGGGTGCTAGTGTCTCCACTATCCCCAAAACTTTGTGTGATTTGCTAGATTTCTGTGATTTTGATGATTGCTCTCTAAACTTGCATCTTGCGGATTCCATTATTAAGAAACCTATGGGAAGAATTAATGATGTTCTTATTGTTGCAAATAGGAATTATGTGCCAGTAGATTTCATTGTTCTTGATATAGATTGCAATCCTTCTTTCCCTATTATTCTTGGTAGACCTTTCCTTAGAACGGTTGGTGTGATTATTGATATGAAGGAAGGGAATATTAGATTTCAATTTCCATTAAAAAAGGGCATGGAACACTTTCCTAGAAAGAAAATAAAATTTTCATATGAAACTATTATGAGAGCCACTTATGGATTGCCTACTAAAGATGACAATACCTAGATCAATCCTCGCTTTTATGCCTAGCTAGTGGCGTTAAACGATAGCGCTTGTTGGGAGGCAACCCAATTTTATTTTTATTCCTTGCTTTTTGCTCCTGTTTAGTAATAAATAAATTATTTATCCTCTGTTTTTGTTGTGTTTTTTGTGTTTAATTAGTGTTTGAGCCAAGTAGAACCGTTGGGAAGACTTGGGGAAAGTCTTGTTGAACTTGCTGTAAAAAACAGAAACTTTAGCGCTCACGAGAACTGCTGTCATTTTTATTTGGAAAGTGATATTTAGTTAATCCTTTTTGGAGATGATTAAAAGATAAATTCCTCATGTCCAGAAATTTATTTTAGAATTTTTCGGGTTCCAGAAGTTTGCGTTAGTTACAGATTACTACAGACTGTTCTGTTTTTGACAGATTCTGTTTTTCGTGTGTTGTTTGCTTATTTTGATGAATCTATGGCTAGTAAAATAGTTTATAATCCATAGATAAGTTGGAATACAGTAGGTTTAAAACCAAAATAAATAAATAATGAGTTCATTACAGTACCTTGAATTGGTCTTTTGTTTTCTTTGTCTAACGGAGCTCACGAGATTTCTATTGAGTTTTGTGTTGTGAAGTTTTCAAGTTTTGGGTGAATTCTTTTGATGGATTATGGAACAAGGAGTGGAAAGAGCCTAAGCTTGGGGATTCCCATGGCACCCCCATGATAATCCAAGGACACCAAAAAGTCAAAGCTTGGGGATGCCCCGGAAGGCATCCCCTCTTTCGTCCACTTCCATCGGTAATTTACTTGGAGCTATATTTTTATCACCAACATGATATGTGTTTTGCTTGGAGCGTCTTGTATTATTTTTGTCTTTGTATTTTAGTATGCCACAATCATCCTTGCTGTACACACCTTTTGAGAGAGCCATACAGGAATTAAAAATTGATAGAATACTCTATGTGCTTCACTTATATCTTTTGAGCTATGTAGTTATGCTCTATGTGCTTCACTTATATCTTTTTGAGCTAAGTAGTTTTGCTCTATGTGCTTCACTTATATCTTTTGAGCGTTATAATTTTGCTCTATGTGCTTCACTTATATTTTTTAGAGCAGGGTGGTGGATTTGTTTTAAAGAAACTATTGATCTCTCATGCTTCACTTAAATTATTTTGGGAGTCTCTTAATACCATGGTAATTTGCTTAATAATAATATGCTTGGTATTCAAGATTTGTGAAACTTTCTTTTGAGTGTGTTGAATACTAAGAAAAGATTGAAGCATGATAATTGTTTTGAGATATGGAGGTGATAATATTAGAGTCATGCTAGTTGAGTAGTTGTGAATTTAAAGAATACTTGTGTTAAAGTTTGTGATTCCCGTAGCATGCTCGTATGGTGAACCGTTATGTGATGAAGTTGGAGCATGATTTATTTATTGATTGTCTTCCTTATGAGTGGCAGTCGGGGATGAGCGATGGTCTTTTCCTACCAATCTATCCCCCTAGGAGCATGCGTGTAATACTTTGCTTTGATAACTTCTATATTTTTGCAATAAGTATATGAGTTCTTTATGACTAATGTTGAGTCCATGGATTGTACGCACTCTCACCCTTCCACCTTAGCTAGCCTCTCTAATACCGCACACCTTTCGCTGGTATCATACACCCACCATATACATTCCTCAAAACAGCCACCATACCCACCTATTATGGCATTTCCATAGCCATTCCGAGATATATTGCCATGCAACTTTCCACCGTTCCTTTTATCATGACACAGTCATCATTGTCATATTGCATATCCCGGTACTCCGCCGGAGGCATTCATATAGAGTCATATTTTGTTCTAAGTATCGAGTTGTAATTGTTGAGTTGTAAGAAAAATAAAAGTGTGATGATCATCATTTTTAGAGCATTGTCCCAAGTGAGGAAAGAATGATGGAGACTATGATTCCCCCATAAGCCGGGATGAGACTCCGGATGAAAAATAAATATAAGAGGCCAAAGAAGCCCAAATAAAAAGAGAAAGAAAAGAGGCCATAAAAAAAGAGAAAAGGCCCAAATAAAAAATATAAATAAAAAATGAGAGAAAAAGAGAGAAGGGACAATGTTACTATCATTTTACCACACTTGTGCTTGAAAGTAGCACCATGATCTTCATAGTAGAGAGTCTCTCATGTTATCACTTTCATATACTAGTGGGAATCTTTCATTATAGAACTTGGCTTGTATATTCCAATGATGGGCTTCCTCAAATTGCCCTAGGTCTTCATGAGCAAGCAAGTTGGATGCACACCCACTTAGTTTCTTTTTGAGCTTTCATATACTTATAGCTCTAGTGCATCCGTTGCATGGCAATCCCTACTCACTCCATTGATATCTATTGATGGTCATCTCCATAGCCCGTTGATACGCCTAGTTGATGTGAGACAATCTTCTCCTTTTTTTATTCTCCACAACCACCATTCTATTCCACCTATAGTGTTATATCCATGGCTCACGCTCATGTATTGAGTGAAGATTGAAAAAGTTTCGAAAAAGTTAGAGTATGAAACAATTGCTTGGCTTTTCATCGGGGTTGTGCATGATTTAAATACTTTGTGTGGTGAAGATAGAGCATAGCCAGACTATATGATTTTGTAGGGAAAACTTTCTTTGGCCATGATATTTTGAGAAGACATAATTGCTTTGTTAGTATGCTTGAAGTATTATTATTTTTATTTCAATATAAACTTTTGTCTTGAATCTTTCGAATCTGAATATTCATACCACAATTAAGAAGATTTGCATTGAAATTATTCCAAGTAGCACTCCGCATAAAAAATTCTCTTTTTATCATTTACCTACTCGAGGACGAGCAGGAATTAAGCTTGGGGATGCCTGATACGTCTCCAACATATCTATAATTTTTTATTGCTCCATGCTATATTATCTACTGTTTTGGACTATATTGGGCTTTATTTTCCACTTTTATATTATTTTTGGGACTAACCTATTAACCGGAGCCCAACCTAGAATTGTTGTTTTTTTGCCTATTTCAGTATTTCGGAGAAACAGAATATCAAACGGAGTCCAAACGGAATAAAACCTTCGGGAACGTGATTTTCTCACCGAACGTGATCCAGGAGACTTGGACCCTACTCCAATGAGTCAAAGAGCGGTCACGAGGGTGGGGGCGCCCCCCCTAGGGCGCGCCCCTGCCTTGTGGGCCCCTCGGTGCTCCACCGATGTACTCCTTCCTCATATATATACCTGCATACCCCCAAACGACCAGAAGAGGAGCAAAAACCTAATTCCACCGCCGCAACTTTCTGTATCCACGAGATCCCATCTTGGGGCATGTTCCGGAGCTCCGCCGGAGAGGGCCGTCATCACGGAGGGCTTCTACATCATCAAAGGCTCTCCGATGAAGTGTGAGTAGTTTACCTCAGACCTTCGGGTCCATAGTTAGTAGCTAGATGGCTTCTTCTCTCTTTTTGGATCTCAATACAAAGTTCTCCCCCTCTCTCGTGGAGATCTATTCGATGTAATCTTCTTCTTTTTGCGGTGTGTTTGTTGAGACCAATGAATTGTGGGTTTATGATGAAGTCTATCTATGAATAATATTTGAATCTTCTCTGAATTCTTTTATGTATGATTGGTTATCTTTGCAAGTCTCTTCGAATTATCCGTTTGGTTTGGCCAACTAGATTGGTAGTTCTTGCTATGGGAGAAGTGCTTAGCTTTGAGTTCGATCTTGCGGTGTCCTTTCCCAGTGACAGAAGGGGCAGCAAGGAACGTACTGCATCGTTAGCATCGAGGATAACAAGATGGGGTTTATTTCATATTGCATGAATTTATCTCTCTACATCATGTCATCTTTCTTAAAGTGTTGCTCTGTTTTTAACTTAATACCCTAGATGCATGCTGGATAGCGGTCGATGAGTGGAGTAATAGTAGTAGATGCTGAATCATTTCGGTCTACTTGTCACGGACGTGATGCCTATATACATGATCATGCCTAGATATTCTCATAACTATGCTCAATTCTGTCAATTGCTCAGCAGTAATTTGTTCACCCACCATAGAATACTTATGCTCTTGAGAGAAGTGAAGGAAATATGCCCTGGAGGCAATAATAAAGTTATTATTTATTTCCTTATATCATGATAAATGTTTATTATTCATGCTAGAATTGTATTAACCGGAAACATAATACATGTGTGAATACATAGACAAACAGAGTGTCACTAGTATGCCTCTACTTGACTAGCTCGTTAATCAAAGATGGTTATGTTTCCTAACCATGAACAAAGAGTTGTTATTTGATTAACGAGGTCACATCATTAGTTGAATGATCTGATTGACATGACCCATTCCATTAGCTTAGCACCCGATCGTTTAGTATGTTGCTATTGCTTTCTTCATGACTTATACATGTTCCTATGACTATGAGATTATGCAACTCCCGTTTGCCGGAGGAACACTTTGGGTGCTACCAAACGTCACAACGTAACTGGGTGATTATAAAGGAGCATTACAGGTGTCTCCAAAGGTAGATGTTGGGTTGGCGTATTTCGAGATTAGGATTTGTCACTCCGATTGTCGGAGAGGTATCTCTGGGCCCTCTCGGTAATGCACATCACATAAGCCTTGCAAGCATTGCAACTAATGAGTTGGTTGCGAGATGATGTATTATGGAACGAGTAAAGAGACTTGCCGGTAACGAGATTGAACTAGGTATTGGATACCGACGATCGAATCTCGGGCAAGTAACATACCGATGACAAAGGGAACAACGTATGTTGTTATGCGGTCTGACCGATAAAGATCTTCGTAGAATATGTAGGAGCCAATATGGGCATCCAGGTCCTGCTATTGGTTATTGACCGGAGACGTATCTCGGTTATGTCTACATTGTTCTCGAACTCGTAGGGTCCGCACGCTTAAGGTTACGATGACAGTTATATTATGAGTTTATCCATTTTGATGTACCGAAGGTTGTTCGGAGTCCAGGATGTGATCACGGACATGACGAGGAGTCTCGAAATGGTCGAGACATAAAGATTGATATATTGGAAGCCTATGTTTGGATATCGGAAGTGTTCCGTGTGAAATTGGGATTTTACCAGAGTACCGGGAGGTTACCGGAATCCCCCGGGAGCTATATGGGCCTTAGTGGGCTTTAGTGGAAAGGAGAAAGGGGCAGCCCAAGGTGGCTGTGCGCCTCCCCCCTTCCCCTAGTCCTATTAGGACTAGGAGAGGTGGCCGGCCCCCTCTCTCTCTTTCCCCCCTCAAGGAATCCTATTCCCAACTAGGATTGGGGGGGGGGATCCTACTCCTAGAGGAAGTAGGACTCTCCTGGCGCGCCTCCTATGGCCGGCCAGCCTTCCCCCCTCTAGTCCTTTATGTACTGAGGTAGAGGCACCCTAGAACACACAAGTTGATCCACGTGATCTATTCCTTAGCCGTGTGCGGTGCCCCCAGCCACCATATTCCTCGATAATACTATAGTGGAGTTTAGGCGAAGCCCTGCTGCTGTAGTGCATCAAGATCGTCACCACGCCGTCGTGCTGACGGAACTCTTCCCTGACACTTTGCTAGATCGGAGTCCGGGGATCGTCATCGAGCTAAATGTGTGCTCGAACTCGGAGGTGTCGTAGTTTTGGTACTTGATCGGTTGGATTGTGAAGACATACGACTACTTCCTCTACGTTGCGTCAACGCTTCCGCAGTCGGTGTGCGTGGGTACGTAGATAACACTCTCCCCTCTCGTTGCTATGCATCACATGATCTTTCGTGTGCGTAGGAAATTTTTTGAAATTACTATGAAACCCAACAATGGTATCAGAGCCTAGGTTATTTATGTTGATGTTATATGCACGAGTAGAACACAAGTGAGTTGTGGGCGATATAAGTCATACTGCCTACCAGCATGTCATACTTTGGTTCGGCGGCATTGTTGGACGAGACGACCCGGACCAACATTACGCGTACGCTTACGCGAGACCGGTTCCCCCGACGTGCTTTGCACACAGGTGGCTTGCGGGCGACTGTCTCTCCAACTTTAGTTGAACCAAGTATGGCTACACCCGGTCCTTGCGAAGGTTAAAACAGAGTCTATTTGACAAACTATCGTTGTGGTTTTGATGCGTAGGTGAGATTGGTTCTTGCTTAAGCCCGTAGCAGCCACGTAAAACTTGCAACAACAAAGTAGAGGACGTCTAACTTGTTTTTGCAGGGCATGTTGTGATGTGATATGGTCAAGGCATGATGATAAATTTTATTGTATGAGATGATCATGTTTTGTAACCGAGTTATCGGCAACTGGCAGGAGCCTTATGGTTGTCGTTTTATTGTATGCAATGCAATCGCGATGTAATGCTTTACTTTATTACTAAACGGTAGTAATAGTCGTGGAAGCATTAGATTGGCGAGACGACAACGATGCTACGATGGAGATCAAGGTGTCGCGCTGGTGACGATGGTGATCATGACGGTGCTTCGGAGATGGAGATCACAAGCACAAGATGATGATGGCCATATCATATCACTTATATTGATTGCATGTGATGTTTATCTTTTTATGCATCTTATCTTGCTTTGATTGACGGTAGCATTATAAGATGATCTCTCACTAAATTATCAAGAAGTGTTCTCCCTGAGTATGCACTGTTGCCAAAGTTCGTCGTGCCCAGACACCACGTGATGATCGGGTGTGATAAGCTCTACGTCCATCTACAACGGGTGCAAGCCAGTTTTGCACACGCAGAATACTCAGGTTAAACTTGAAGAGCCTAGCATATGCAGATATGGCCTTGGAACACGGAGACCGAAAGGTCGAGCGTGAATCATATAGTAGATATGATCACCATAACAATGTTCACCATTGAAAACTACTCCATCTCACGTGATGATCGGTTATGGTTTAGTTGATTTGGATCACGTAATCACTTAGAAGATTAGAGGGATGTCTATCTAAGTGGGAGTTCTTAAGTAATTTGATTAATTGAACTTAAACTTATCATGAACTTAGTCCTGGTAGTATTTTGCAAATTATGTTGTAGATCAATAGCTTGCGTTGTTGCTTTCATATGTTTATTTTGATATGTTCCTAGAGAAAAATTGTGTTGAAAGATGTTAGTAGCAATGATGCGGATTGGATCCGTGATCTGAGGTTTATCCTCATTGCTGCACAGAAGAATTATGTCCTTGATGCACCGCTAGGTGACAGACCTATTGCAGGAGCAGATGCAGACGTTATGAACGTTTGGCTAGCTCAATATGATGACTACTTGATAGTTTAGTGCACCATGCTTAACGGCTTAGAAACGGGACTTCAAAGACGTTTTGAACGTTATGGACCATATGAGATGTTCCAGGAATTGAAGTTAATATTTCAAGAAAATACCCAAGTTGAGAGATATGAAGTCTCCAACAAGTTCTATAGCTAAAAGATGGAGGAGAATCGCTCAACAAGTGAGCATGTGCTCAGATTGTCTGGGTACTACAATCGCTTGAATCAAGTGGGAGTTAATCTTCCAGATAAAATAGTGATTGACAGAATTCTCTAGTCACCATCACTAAGTTAGTAGAACTTCGTGACGAACTATAATATGCAAGGGATGACTAAAGTGATTCCCAAGCTCTTCGTGATGTTGAAATTGACGAAGGTAGAAATCAAGAAAGAGCATCAAGTGTTGATTGTAGACAAGACCACTAGTTTCAATAAAAGGGCAAAGGGAAGAAGGGGAACTTCAAGAAGAACGGCAAGCAAGTTGCTGCTCAAGTGAAGAAGCCCAAGTCTGGTCCTAAGCCTGAGACTAAGTGTTTCTACTGCAAAGGGACTGGTCACTGGAAGTGGAACTACCCCAAGTGATTGGCAGATAAGAAGGATGGCAAAGTGAACATAAGTATATTTGATATACATGTTATTGATGTGTGCTTTACTAGTGTTTATAGCAACCCCTCAGTATTTGATACTAGTTCAGTTGCTAAGATTAGTAACTCGAAACGGGAGTTGCAGAATAAACAGAGACTAGTTAAGGGAGAAGTGACGATGTGTGTTGGAAGAGGTTCCAAGATTGATATGATCATCATCGCACACTCCCCTATACTTTCGGGACTAGTGTTGAACCTAAATAAGTGTTATTTGGTTTTTGCGTTGAGCATGAATATGATTTGATCATGTTTATTGCAATTCGGTTATTCATTAAAGTCAGAGAATAATTGTTGTTCTGTTTACATGAATAAAACCTTCGATGGTCATACACCCAATGAAACAAGTTCATTGGATCTCGATCATAGTGATACACATATTCATAATATTGAAACCAAAAGATGCGAAGTTAATAATGATAGTGCAACTTATTTGTAGCACTGCTGTTTAGGTCATATTGGTGTAAAGCGCATGAAGAAACTCCATGCTGATGGAATCACTTGATTATGAATCACTTGATGCTTGCGAACCATGCCTCATGGGCAAGATGACTAAGACTCCGTTCTCCGGAGCGAGCAACTAACTTATTGGAAATAATACATACTGATGTATGCGGTCCGATGAGTGTTAAGGCTCACGGCAAGTATCGTTATTTTCTGAACTTCACAGATGATTTGAGCAGATATGGGTATATCTACTTGATGAAACATAAGTCTGAAACATTTGAAAAGTTCAAAGAATTTCAGAGTGAAGTGGAAAATCATCGTGACAAGAAAATAAAGTTTCTACGATCTGATCGCGGAGACAAATATTTGAGTTACGAGTTTGGTCTTCAATTAAAACAATGTGGAATAGTTTCACAAACTCATGCCACATGGAACACCACAGCATAATGGTGTGTCCGAACGTCATAACCGTACTTTATTGGATATAGTGCAATCTATGATGTCTCTTACCGATCTACCACTATCGTTTTGGGGTTATGCATTAGAGACAGGTGCATTCACGTTAAATAGGGCACCATCAAAATCCGTTGAGACGACGCCTTATGAACTGTGGTTTGGCAAGAAACCAAAGTTGTCGTTTCTGAAAGTTTGGGGCTGCGATGCTTATGTGAAAAAGCTTCAACCTGATAAGCTCGAACCCAAATCGGAGAAATGTATCTTCATAGGATACCCAAAAGTTACTGTTGGATACACCTTCTATCACAGATCCGAAGGCAAGATTTTTTGCTAAGTTTGGAAACTTTCTGGATAAGGAGTTTCTCTTGAAAGAAGTGAGTGGGAGAAAAGTAGAAAACTTGATAAGGTAATTGTACCTTCTCCTTTATTGGAAAGTAGTCCATCACAGAAATTTGTTCCTGTGACTCCTACACCAATTAGTGAGGAAGCTAATGATGATGATCATGAAACTTCAGATCAAGTTACTACCGAATCTCGTAGGTAAACCAGAGTGAGATCCGCACCAGAGTGGTACGGTAATCCTGTTCTGGAAGTCATGTTACTAGACCATGACGAACTTGCGAACTATGAGGAAGCGATGATGAGCCCAGATTCCGCAAAATGGTTTGAGGCCATGAAATCTGAGATATGATCCATGTATGAGAACAAAGTATGGACTTTGATGGATTTGCCCGATGATCGGCAAGCCATAGAAAATAAATGGATCCTCAAGAGGAAGACAGACGCTGATAGTAGTGTTACTATCTACAAAGCTAGAATTGTCGCAAAAAGGTTTTCGACAAGTTCAAGGTGTTGACTACGATGAGAAATTCTCACTCGTATCTATGCTTAAAGTCTGTCCGAATCATGTTAGCAATTGCCGCATTTTATGAAATCTGGCAAATGGATAAACAAAACTGAATTCCTTAATGGATTTAATAAAGAAGAGTTGTATATGATGCAACTAGAAGGTTTTGTCAAATCCGAAAGGTGCTAACAAAATGTGCAAGCTCCAGCGATCCATCTATGGACTGGTGCAAGCATCTCGGAGTTGGAATATACGCTTTGATGAGTTGATCAAAGCATATAGTTTTATACAGACTTGCGGTGAAGACTGTATTTACAAGAAAAGTGAGTGGGAGCACTACAACATTTCTGATAAGTATATGTGATTGACATATTGTTGATCGGAAATAATGTAGAATTATTCTGTAAAGCATAAAGGAGTGTTTGAAAGGAATTTTTCAAAGAAAGACTTCGGTGAAGCTGCTTACATATTGAGCTTCAAGATCTATAGAGATAGATCAAGACGCTTGATAAGTTTTTCAATGAGTACATACCTTGAGAAGATTTTGAAGTAGTTCAAAATGGAGCAGTCAAAGAAAGAGTTCTTGCCTGTATTACAAGGTGTGAAGTTGAGTAAGACTCAAAGCCCGACCACGGCAGAAGATAGAAAGAGAATGAAAGTTATTCCCTATGCCTTGGCCATAGGTTCTATAAAGTATGTCATGCTGTGTACCAGATCTATTGTATACCCTGCACTGATTTGGCAAGGGAGTACAATAGTGATCTAGGAGTAGATCACTGGACAGCGGTTAGAATTATCCTTAGTGAAATAAGGATATGTTTCTCGATTATGGACGTGACAAAAGGTTCGTCGTAAAAGGTTACGTCGATGCAAGTTTTGACACAGATCTGGATGACTCTAAGTCTCGATCTAGATACATATTGAAAGTGGGAGCAATAAGCTAGAGTAGCTCCGTGCAGAGCATTGTTGACATAGAAATTCGCAAAATACTTACGGATCTGAATGTGACAGACCCGTTGACTAAAATTATCTCACAAGCAAAACATGATCGCACCTTAGTACTCTTTGGGTGTTAATCACATAGAGATGTGAACTAGATTACTGACTCTAGTAAACCCTTTGGGTGTTGATCACATATCGATGTGAACTATGGGTGTTAATCACATGGTGATGTGAACTATTGCTGTTAAATCACATGGCGATGTGAACTAGATTATTGACTCTAGTGCAAGTGGGAGACTGAAGGAAATATGCCCTAGAGGCAATAATAAAGTTATTATTTATTTCCTTATATCATGATAAATGTTTATTATTCATGCTAGAATTGTATTAACCGGAAACATAATACATGTCTGAATACATAGACAAACAGAGTGTCACTAGTATGCCTCTACTTGACTAGCTCATTAATCAAAGATGGTTATGTTTCCTAACCATGAACAAAGAGTTGTTATTTGATTAACGAGGTCACATCATTAGTTGAATGATCTCATTGACATGACCCATTCCATTAGCTTAGCACCCGATCGTTTAGTATGTTGCTATTGCTTTCTTCATGACTTATACATGTTCCTATGACTATCAGATTATGCAACTCCCGTTTGCCGAAGGAACACTTTGGGTGCTACCAAACGTCACAACGTAACTGGGTGATTATAAAGGAGCATTATAGGTGTCTCCAAAGGTAGATGTTGGGTTGGCGTATTTCGAGATTAGGATTTGTCACTCCGATTGTCGGAGAGGTATCTCTGGGCCCTCTCGGTAATGCACATCACATAAGCCTTGCAAGCATTGCAACTAATGAGTTAGTTGCGAGATGATGTATTACGGAACGAGTAAAGAGACTTGCCGGTAACGAGATTGAACTAGGTATTGGATACCAATGATCGAATCTCGGGCAAGTAACATACCGATGACAAAGGGAACAACGTATGTTGTTATGCGGTCTGACCGATAAAGATCTTCGTAGAATATGTAGGAGCCAATATGGGCATCCAGGTCCCGCTATTGGTTATTGACCGGAGACGTATCTCGGTCATGTCTACATTGTTCTCGAACCCGTAGGGTCCGCACGCTTAAGGTTACGATGACAGTTATATTATGAGTTTATGCATTTTGATGTACCGAAGGTTGTTCGGAGTCCCGGGTGTGATCACGGGCATGACGAGGAGTCTCGAAATGGTCGAGACATAAAGATTGACATATTGGAAGCCTATGTTTGGATATCGGAAGTGTTCCGGGTGAAATCGGGATTTTACCGGAGTACCGGGCGGTTACCGGAACCCCCCGGGAGCTATATGGGCCTTAGTGGGCTTTAGTGGAAAGGAGAAAGGGGCAGCCCAAGGTGGCTGTGCGCCTCCCCCCTTCCCCTAGTCCTATTAGGACTAGGAGAGGTGGCTGGCCCCCTCTATCTCTTTCCCCCCTCAAGGAATCCTATTCCAACTAGGATTGGGGGGGGGGGGAATCCTACTCCCAGAGGGAGTAGGACTCTCCTGGCGCACCTCCTATGGCCGGCTAGCCTTCCCCCCTCTAGTCCTTTATATACTGAGGTAGAGGCACCCTAGAACACACAAGTTGATCCACGTGATCTATTCCTTAGCCGTTTGCGGTGCCCCCAGCCACCATATTCCTCGATAATACTGTAGCGGAGTTTAGGCGAAGCCCTGCTGCTGTAGTGCATCAAGATCATCACCACGCCGTCGTTCTGACGGAACTCTTCCCTGACACTTTGCTGGATCGGAGTCCGGGGATCATCATCGAGCTAAACGTGTGCTCGAACTCGGAGGTGCCGTAGTTTCGGTACTTGATCGGTTGGATCGTGAAGACGTACGACTACTTCCTCTACATTGCGTCAACGCTTCCGCAGTCGGTCTGCGTGGGTACGTAGACAACACTCTCCCCTCTCGTTGCTATGCATCACATGATCTTGCGTGTGCGTAGGATTTTTGAAATTACTACGAAACCCAACAAGAAGCCACTAGTGAAACCTATGGCCCCCGAGTCTATTCTGATCATATCAATCTCCATCACTTTAATCTTGCTTTGCTTTTTACTTTGCCTTTTACTTTTCACTTTGCATCTCTATACCAAAAATACCAAAAAAATATTATATCTATTAGATCTCACTCTCGTAAGTGACCGTGAAGGGATTGACAACCCCTAATCGCGTTGGTTGCGAGTGGCTATCGTTTTGTGCAGGTACGAGGGACTTGAGCGTGGCCTCCTACTGGATTGATACCTTTGTTCTCAAAAACTGTGGGAAATACTTACGCTACTCTGCTGCATCATCCCTTCCTCTTCGGGGAAATCCAACACAAGCTCAAGAGGTAGCAACGCGTGTGTGTGTGAGGCGTTGGCTCTAACTGAACCCGAGCGATTGCACCGCAGGCTACGCGTTATTGAACCCGAGCGATCGATCGATGGCTATTAACTGAACCCGATCGAGCGATTCCTTCGCTACTGCTGCTAACTGAAGCCGATCGATGTTGCCTCTGGATGAATAGTGAGCATTGCGGGGGGGGAGTTGGATGAATAGTTCCTAGTGGGGGTGGATGAACAGGACCCCGTGGTGTTGCCTCTGGCTGAACAGGACCCCGATCGATCGAGCCGGTTGGGGCTGGATGAACAGGACCCCGTGGAGGGCTGGATGAACAGGACCACCCCGTGGAGGGCAGGATGAATAGTAGACGGTGGAGGGCAGGATGAACAGTAGCCCGTGGAGGGGTGGTTGAACAGGAGCCCGTGGAGAGGGTTGGTTGAACAGTAGCCGATGGAGTAGCGCGCGGTGGAGGCTGGATGAACAGGAGCCCATGGATGAACAGTCACGGGTGGAGGCTGGAGGAGGTCGATGGTGGATGAACAGTAGCTCATGGAGGCTGGAGGGGGTCGACGGTGGAGATGAACAGTATCCCGTGGAGTCCCGTTTTGCGGTACACCACACCCCTCCTGATGAACAAGACCCCCGTTTCGACCGTAGCGCTCCAACACAAGTCCATTTCGTCCGTTTTGCGGTACGCCACACCCTTCCCGATGAACAGGACCCCCGTTTCGACCATAGGAGGTCCGTTTCCTCCGTTTTGCGGTACACCAGACCCCTCCAGATGAACAGGATCCCGTTTCGAACATGGCCGGTCGAACACAATGCCGTTTCCTCCGTTCTGCGGTATGCCAGGCGTCGTTTCAATCGCCTGTTCCGTCCAAGCCCTCCCGATGAACACGACGCATTCCGTTGCCTCCCCATGAACACGACGCATTCCGTTGCCTCCCCATGAACACGACGCATTCCGTTGCCTCCCCATGAACATGACAACGACGATGCTTCTCTGTTCCGCCCCAGCCATGTACACGAGCCCTGGCCGTACGTATGCGCGAGTAGGCGTTCGAGACCCCGCCCGTATGTCCCATTTGCTATAATTTTTTTGGAATTTTCAACCCCTTTTGATATTACTTTTAACAGACATTGACCATACTCTTAAGCCAGGCCGGAATGCATCCCTCCTCGTCCTGAAAGATTTGCAGCCCAGTAATTCGGAGAAAATAAATAGGCCTAGCTTGGGTATTCTTCAAAAAGAAATACTGGGCTACCTATTTTCCAAAAGAACTGGTGCATGAGCATTTAGCTTTATTTATTTATGCTTAGGGGACCATGAGCATGTACCTGGGCCGGATTCATGTGAGAGCCTCCCTTCCAGTTAATTATGGGCTTCTCTATTGGGCCTTCATCAGTGGGCTGCATGTTATCAAGAAGTGGAAAATGTGTTCCGAGTTTCAAAAAAAATGTGTTCCGTACGATAAATAGTATGCGCTACGTACGATACGGGGCACTAAAGGATCGAACCGTGCAACGACTTCCAAAACATTGTGTTTGTCGTTCTAACAACACATTTATTCAACCAACAGACGAAATATACTACTGATTGTACATTGAAAATAGCAGCAACAGCAACCAGGGTTGGGGGTGCAACAGAAGCAGTAAGCAGGCCAGAAGAGTGAAGACGCAGCTCTCTCTTCCAAACCAAACATCAGCCATGATTACAAAAGGGCTACCAAAAAAGAACAAGTGTATGCATCAAACTAAATAAAGATCCTACTACACCAAGTGTACGCATCTAACTAACTGGCTCAGTTAGACGTTACTATTTTTTTCGAAACGGAGGCAAAAGAATTGCCTCGTCGATTAATTAAGAAGAAGAGAATTGCCTGGTTAATCTACAGAAAACCAGGCTAAAACCAAAGACGTTACTATTTATTAAGCTGCAGTGGAGTCGCAGATGGAGAGGAGTGGGAAACTTCACTCGTTCGGGTGCGCGGCAGCACAGCCGCGGTGCCGCCCACGAGAGACAGGAGCAAGAACTGAGGTTGAAGAAGGAGCACGGCTGTTGGATTAACATCCAACGGTCCAGCTGCTAGAATAATTTGTTGATTAAGTTGACAAAGCCGTGCGTACACGTCCGCTTAGTAGGCCCACAAGTCAATCACCAAATCTGACGGGTCCCAGCTGTCAATGGGATGAATAATTTTTTTTGCAAAACAAGGAGGCACTTCCTTCCGTGCGAAGATACAGCTGGTGGGTCCCAGCTGTCAGGTGGAGGAAATATTTTTTTAGCTTAATAAGGAGGAACTTTCCTTGCGTGCGACAATGGACCTCGTGGGTCCCAGCCGTCAGGCTCTGCACGTAAAGTCCTCTTTCGATGACTCCCATTTATTGACCACGCCGCACCGAACGCACTGAGGCGGTGGACAATGGTGAGGCCCCGGACGGAAACGACTCGGAGATGGGAAAACGCGGCAGTGGAGTCGCAGATTGAGAGGAGGAGAAGGGTTATAACTGGTTCTGTTGCAGCGTGCGGCTTTAGTCTGTGGAGAATAACAGGAGGTGTCGAGGGGTGGAGGGATAGCCTGGCCGGCGGTGGGGTAGTGCTTCGCAGCGATGCGTGCTAAGCAGAGCCGCTAGCCGCCGAAGGCCGGACCAGGCGGTCCCGGCGACGTTGGAGGAAGAAGACGAGAGATTGAAGGTGCATGCCGGCTATTGGATATAAATCCAATGGCTGTGGATGACACAATCATTTGTTGACCAACTTGACAACGCCCTGCGTAGGCTTCGACCTATCGGCCCACATGTCAGCCTCCAAAAATGTGGCATATATTTAACCCATGTTTTCTAGAATGTACAGTCCATTTGCTGGGCTGGGTGAACAAATAATTTCACGTCAATCAGGCCCATTTATATTTTCTAAGAAATCCCAGCCCATTTACACTTCCTTGAAATACACGTATTAGGTGGGCTCGTTATATATACTCCCTCCGTCCGGAAATACTTGTCATCAAAATGGATAAAAGGGATGTATCTAGATGTTTTTTAGTTTTAGATACATCCCTTTTTGTCCATTTTGATGACAAGTATTTTCGGACGGAGGGAGTATAATGTTATGTTAGAAGGATTAAATTGGTCCTTAAAATCTTCGCAAGCTTTTGTACGCAATCACCAGGATTTTCCTTGCCTGTGAGTCAAAAACAACTAGGATTTTCCTTGCCAACTTTCGTTAAACATTTACTTTTATAAGTTGGGATGTTTTTATAATGCATATATAAGTCTCTATAAAATATATGATAATAGTAATAATATAAATATATATAATGTGGTTAGAAGGGAAAACATAAATTGGACAGAGCATTACTTTTATAAGAGACCTGCGTGTTATACCCCACAGTAGGCATACTAACAAGTTCACACACAAATACAACAGAAAAGGTAAACATTCATATCAAACCCAGGTTCATAGGACACGTTCATATCCATAGCCAACATTCACAATCAACAACTCAAAAGATTCATATATACACAAGCTCAGCATATATATGCATCCAAATGATTGATAGATCACACGACAATATTCATACATAATTTACAAAAAGATTCAGATATACACATGTTCAGTATGTTTATGCATCCAAATGATTGAGATCACAGCCAATATGATCCATGGACGAACTTTAATTACCTAGGGTACAGACTGGTAAATGGTATTCAATCGGAGGTACTTCTTGCTAAAATTAGTTCTTGTACGAGTAAACTTTCGAGTACATAAGAGGCAGCACAGACAATCTGAACTTTGCTTGTAGGTTTATCCTCAAATAGTGGCCTCATGCCCAGGTAGGTTTGAGCAACTTGGCCACTACTTTCATCCAACCAGTTTACTGGGTCATCTTGGTCCTATATCTCGCCAAAATTCTACATTGAAGACGAGAAAGGAGGCGGTTGAGAAAATGAACCACCCAAATTTTTTGTGCAGTTCAACTGAAATGGAGCATCCTTGGCGTGCAGACTGATTAAGTGCCAGATGAATATACGCGTCAACCAACTTGTCTGGAATCTTTAGACTCCATGCAATATAGTTCACTACCATATGTGCCGATAACCAAAAGGCACAAGTTGGGACCAAAGACTGGACTGCATTTTTCTAGGCTATGCACCAAGCAATATTTTTGGCGTTCACTCTCCTAACACTTGGAGTTTGACAATTGGTTGACGCTGGTTGATACTCGAATGAATATAGGCACTTCTTGTCAACATCGATGCTTGTCTGAGTGAACTTTGGAGTACATAGCAGCAGCATAATTACCTTTCCATCTGATCATTTTGTGCAGTTCTACTGAAAACACCCGATGTAATGATTTGCCTGCAAGTTCAGGCTCCAAATTACTCCTTTATGAAATCGGCAAACAGTAGCAGAATACCAAATTACCAATACATATGACCGGCACAATAATCAGGATAAAGACCAGTACCAACCTGTGTGAGGTAGCATATCAATTACTATTTCCTTTGACTGGAAACCGAGATAAGCCAAGCGACTGACAGCAAACGAAGAACGCGTGCGGAGTTTAGCGACTGATAGGAAAGGACGAAAGCTGTCGAGGCAATGAGGCACACAAAGTTTTTGTGCAGTTCCACCAAAATCGAGCATCCCTGTTGGCACATATACTGAGAGAGTGAGATTACTGTAATAGTGGGACTAGTTTATGAAACATACACTAACAAATAGAAACACCCTCATTATCTTAATGGGTAAAGTTGGCAACATAGTAGTCTTGCTTAAAGAGAGGTATTGGTTTATTTAATCAGTGTCAATTTGCTCAACTCAACACTCAAAGCATTGCCATTTATCATAGGTTGCAAAACTTTAACGTGCAAAGATAAAGGAGTTTCTCATGACAGTAGCACGATACAAATAGAGATGATAGCAAACTAATATGGATGAAGGCCTTAGGCCCGTACCAACCTGAGAAAAAAAGCTTATTCATGTAGTCCCATAAGAGATGATAAAGCACTCACTGGAATCACACAATAGTATATATTTTTGTGCACTTCAAATGTATGGTTGAAATCACTCTTGTTTACCAGGGCTAAGATTATATCGAAAGATTATCAAGAACTTTCAGCAGAGTTAAAGCACTGGCTGGGATACAGTTCATTGTATTATCTTGTGTAGTTCCATTTCATGTATGATTGGCACAACATGATCCATGTTTGCACAAGTAGGAACAAGGTGAAACCTTCATTAGCTTAGTGAGAAAGGATAGGAAGACATTAGCATATTACTCAACCAGTAGCATCAAATTCATGATGGACAATACACAAAACATTACCTCATTGAACCAATGGCAATAAATTGACATGCAAAACAATAGCACTACTATGTCATGACACTAATAATATTCCCTCCCTGCTCCACCACATGATTCACCTCCATAGACAAACATACACACGTACATGATTCAGCATAGGGTCCTACTAAAGATTTGTTTAACTCCAACAGGAAAATTAGGCAGTAATAAATTAGTGGTACTTAACTACTCCTAATTAATTAAGTGAGACAGCAGAAGTGGAAGGGCTCCCTGGAGGATCGTCTCACATGTAAGGTAGTCATTGCCGGAGCCATTGAATGGCCTTGACTGAGGCCTCCGGCTTCAGCAAGATCGCCTTGGCACTGTTTATTCTTCTTCCTCTTCATACTCTATTTCTCTTTCTCCTCACCAGTTGGTCAAACCAAGTACATGATTGGCCTTCTAATTCAAAATTGGTTTTGTCAGTGAGGGAGTACAAGTGTACTAGTAAAAACAACATTATTTTCTCATGGTAGTCGGAAAATAGAGATGAACACATGCATTTAATATCATTCTTACCTAAAGGAAGGTTATGGCGCCAATATGGATGATGAGGATTGGAACACAGATCTCCCTTTGTGCAGTTCCACCAAAATGAACTAACTGTTCCATTCTGAGATTCCAGTTAAACAACACAAAAGTCACTTCTTTTAAGAAGAATTTTGTGCAATGCACCAAAAGGTCACAACAGCAACCAGGTGAATTGGATATCCCTGTTTGCACAAAAAGGCATAGAGGAAACAGTCAGAGTCTCAAACACTTACAGGCAAAAACATTTGGCTAAACTTGTCATGGCTTATAACAGTGGGTGCACCAGCAGTCCAGCACCATGTACGTAAATAGGGGCATAAAGTGGTGATTCATAGTTTGTTGCCTCGAGAAACAAACATCCAAGAAACATATCTGGGTTGGTCCCATTTTTGTTCACTCTAGCCACCTACTCCTATGTGTGGATAGAAAATCTAGTCCTGGTCATACCACTGTGTACAACGTTACCCCTATATTTCCCTTTTCGACCAAGAGACCGGTTGGATGACCAGTCTGTACTACTTTCACCCCCTTTCCTTCCTGTTTGTACCAAGTCCGATGTACACACTAAATTTGAAGATGCCAAGGCCGAATGGGCGGTAGAGCAAGAGGCGGCCAAAGCCGCACAGAGGGAGCGGAAAAGTCAGAAAGCACTCAAGAAAAGAGAGGCCCGCCGCCGCAAGAAAGAAAAGGACGCACGCGCTGCTGCGGAGAGGTCGGCGGAGATCCAAGCACGGTGGGGTGTCGCCCACAAAGCCGGGAAGGAGAACGACGACGTCTGTCCAGCATGTGAGAAGTAGTAGTATTAGTAGTTAGTGTGTGTGTGTGTGTGTGTGTTTGTGTGTCTAAGTACGAGCATGTACCAGTACTACTAGTTGCTACTATAGTTTTTAGAGAAAATTACCAGTACATTAGCCTAGACTAAATGGAAAAATTCCTATCCTAAGAATCAAATGGCATCTCTTTCTCTATAGGAATTGAGATGCATGTCATCTCACTTCCTATGATTTTCATATTCCTATCCTATGAACGAAAGGAGGCCTCTGTTGGAGTAACTACTGTAGCTAGTAGTACTGCTGGTACAGTAGTTTTCTTCAAGAAGCGGAATTCAACGAAGTCATGATGGTTCCTTTGTCCAAGCAACTTCAAAGTGGGAAGTGGGCCTGTGATTTGATAGCTCATTAGTCATTGTTACTGTGGCGCGACGACCTGGGTGACTCCCTTGGAGTTCTGCATGCATGGCAAGTGGACCAGGATGGTCGACGTCCCACATGTTGGCGAATGGAAGTATTCTTTCCGATATTGAGGAGCAAGGAAACCACGTGGTATAGTATCACTGCTGATTTGTTCGCAAAAAAATAGTATCACTATCGATTTATAATTATTTTTTATTTCTGATGAATGCTAGCGTTTCAACTCTTACGATGAAGGGTGCCAAACACGGCACGTGCTGGATGTCCCACACGTCAGCGAAAGGAGTGGGACATGAACAGCGTGGTAGAGCCCAGCGTAAAAAAACAACATGGTAGAGCGTCTCCACTTCTTGCACTTCTGGGTCGGAGACCACATGTAGTACTAGTACTTAGTGGTATGAACGATACAAAGTGCAACCTGGAGACAAAGACACGTCTACTTGGAAGGTCTCCGGGCACATACATGTAAACAAATATAAAAGTTAATATGTGCCTCCAACTAATATAGTAGTAGTAGAGTACTTAGGCACGTACTCCATAACATCACCGTGCATTGCACGTACAAAATTTAGTGGTAGTACGTAGTAAGAGACAAATGACGCCCAAGAGTTCCCTTCTCGACCTACTTTTGGGTGTTTGGTAGAGTGTATGGATGGTGCATGAGTCCACACTAGTTTAGCACAAATACACTAGAAGCATGCATGAAGAGAGCATGCATGAAGAGGGGTGTTGACTTGAGCATGCATGAAGAGGGAACAACTATGCTGAGACGAGAACGCAACCAAACACACCCTATATGCCACGCATGTTCATACATTTGTGCCTTTCCACTTCACTTACTGCGCTACATTACTCAGGTTCGTACATTCACTCATGGGTACATGTTCGCCTCGTAGTTCCAGTCCCACGTGTTCTTCATATAGATGGAACAATCCTTGCATAACACGTGCACCTTGATGCTAGATGTCTCTCATGTTGGCAAAAGGATGAACAAAGCTCACATAAAAAAATAGAGTGGAAGAACATAGATTCCGGACGATCGAGAAGGAGCAAGGAACCTCGTGATGGAGTGTCTGCACTCATAATATTTAATATTATTCAGCGATATAAAATTAACCAATCATCTCCACAGTGGAGTGGAAGAGTACGAAACACGGAATCCCAGTGTAGTATCATACTAGTACTACATGGCTAACCCACGCTATCACCATATTTCTTGGCTTCCGTGCAACACCTATCTCTAGTAATCCAGCAGCCTGTATCGCTTCTCCCTCCTCGTCTCTATCAAAGTGCGGCCGGCTGGCGTTTCTTCCGTCTATTGAGGTCGGTTAACTATCACATGTTAGCGACATGCCAAGAGCATTCTAAAAAAATTCCTTTCACATTCCATTTTCAAAAATAAAAAAATACTTTCACGTACGAATTTGCATGTATGCTTTGAGCAACTTCCATGTCCTATAATGCTCCTGTTTGATACTCTAACTTAGCTAGAGGTCAGACTAACTCATGACTAACCCTGAACTAACTGTAGCCAAAGAGGTGTTTGGGTGACAGGGTTAGATTGACAATAAATGCACTTCATGGAGAGAGAAAAGTGATTTTTCAGTGGTCCCAATGAGAACTATCTCCAGTTTGCACCTCTTGGGTGGGATAGTTTTTTTGGTGGGTTTGGTGCAACTTGCGCCAATTTAAACCCTCATGCTTGGATAGTTTAGGGCTATTTGAGCCCCAACTAGCTCAAACTAACTCTAACCCATGGATCCAAACAGGGCCTATTGCCAGTCTCGACGCGGAGCAGTCACGTGCACCGGGAAGCGGCACTCTCTCGGCCGTCGCGCCACTTCAAAGCCGGCGCTAGTGAGAGGTCGCCTCCGCTCTGGCCGGGCATTAATGCAGCACTGACGCTCCAGGGGGTGCTGATAGTTTCACGCGGGAAGCGCGTGCTGGCAAGGGAGTATAGGTTTTGAACCGTTTAAGGTGTAGTACTGGTAGTTTGCAAAACTACTCAATTATTGCACTCAGTTTCCTAAGAAATTGTGGTAAAAAAACGTTACTCCACAGCCCGCTTCCCTTCTCCTTCCTCTTCCACCACCCGCGCACGTCCGCGGGAAGCGACCGGTCAACCCTTATATAGGAGTGCTAGCACAAAAAGATGCATGCATGACCACTAAAATTTCCATATTAAAGCGCCGCTCCGGCGGGAGTATGGCGTATGTTGTTACCTTCGGCCGGCCCATGGCTACCGGGCGACGGCGACCAGAGAAGAGGCGGTGGGAGGGGAATGAATGCAGCTACTGTTTGGGTTCGCCTTCCGGCTTAAATAAATGCGCAGCATCACGTGTACCCGCGGGTGCACAAATTGTAACATACGTGTCTGCTTAAGTGGGCGTCACGTAACTGGTTTGTGTGAGAGAGATTCTGAGAGACAGAGTGCGTGTGTGCGACTCTACTCTTCGGACATGTAATCAACCTTTTGCATCGGGATATAAGTATAATGGTATTTACTTTAGCTAGTGATTTACGTGGCCATGTTAACGTGGTTGTGTCAAAAAATGTCACTTCCTGCTCGTGATTTGCGTTATATAATTACAAGCAAGATTCTTGTGCATTGCACGGAACATCAATATGCATTTTTTTATAGAACACCTGTTGTGATTGACCAATGCAGGAGTAATCCCATGTGTAAAAACTAATGATATCTCAAGAATTTTATCGGAAAACTGGTATCACGAGAATGGCATCGAAAAAAATGAAAGATGAGAGATAAGGCGAGGAGGAGTGGAGCATGGTGGTGACTGGTGCTCGGAATGGGCGGAGGCATGGGGATGGACGGCGCCGGCAGGCGGCAGCGGCCACCATGCATGCTAGATTGTTCCGGAGACTTGTTCCTTTTTTAATTGCTGAGCAATGAGGTTGCGAGAGATAATGATGTGGAGAGAGGTGATGGTATCTTTTGTAAAATTATCATAGTTTGCTTTCTATCCTCAGATATAGATCATACGGTCTGTATTACAAGATGGCAGGCACACCATCACCACCAACTTGTTTTTTATAAGGGTAGAGATGATAAGTTTGCTGACTACTGAAGTAAAGTGGAATTTGTCCATGTTATGCAAGTAAATAAAGGTGATTGTTTATCATACGGGTAAGGTTGGATGAAGGGTGGTAGGAACAAATGCTCTGCCTAGAGCATGTGTGTGAGAGATGGAGTCTTAGTGTGTGTGTGGGGTGTGTGTGTGTGAGAGAGAGAGAGAGGAGAGAGAGATGGAGTCTTAGTTTGTCTGTGTGTGAGAGAGGGAGAGAGATGGAGTCTTAGTGTGTGTGGGGGGG
>NC_057806.1:591989277-592020478 GCF_018294505.1 Triticum aestivum | reverse complement strand
TGTGTGTTTGTGTGTGAGAGAGAGAGAGAGAGAGATGGAGTCTTAGTGTGTGTGTGTTGGGGGGTGCGTGCGTGTGTGTGTGTGTGTGTCGCGGGGTCCTCTGTGGCAGATGTAATTTAAGTGTGCATGGCTTTCATCATAGAGAGGTGATGTGTATGGCAGAGGCCACCAACGATGGGGTGCGAGAGAGAAAATGCCCGTAGAGAGGGAAGAGAAGGTGTGTGCGCGTGAGAGGAGTCAACTTCGAGAGAACGTGTTTGTTCGAGAGACACCGAGGAAGACTACTATATATCGATGGTGCATGTAGGCGGGAATTAAACTAAGGGATGGTCTTATTGGTTTCGGGGATATAGGGGAAGAGTGAGAGGCGGGGGGGGGGTAGCTAGAAGGAGATTGTTAAGTGTGAGTGTGTGTTTTACCCATCCAGGCGGAAGTTATGTGCACAAAAGAGGAGAACGATTCGATGTGGCGTTAGGATTGAGGGTAATTAACTACGTATGGAGACATAGAGACCTTGAACGTGCATGTGTGACAGGTATACATGTATACGTGGGATGTGTGTGTGTGCGCGTGCGCGCATGATCGAGATAAAAGAAATAAGACATAAGTCATAAGATCAACGACATGGGAGAGACGGATCGGTATGACAATATGCATGCATGTGAGAATGCATGGAAGAAGTCCTGACAATTGAGCATGTGTTTTTGTCTTGAAGAGATAGTGGCGTGGGCTGGAGCATGCATCTATGGCGAGCAGAGGGAGTGAGGTGCAACGATTGTGCAAAAGAGACCAACCTATAAATGCATATGTATGGAAAGACATATATAGTGTGGGTGATAGGAAGCAAGACTCCATGCGAGAAATAAATGTTGACGGAGAAACTACAGATAGATACAGAGATGGAGATGCTAGCTAGAGGGACATCCGCTAGTTTGGGTGTTGGAGATGACCGTCGGGTGGTTCAAAGGGTGAAGTTATATATGTGTGTGAGAGGGCACTTGACTGCATGTAGAGAGAAACATATGTAGTGTGCGTGATAGGAATCAAGAGTGAGGGCGAGAAAGAAGGTTGATGGAGAAATAGATAAATAGAAAGATAAAGATGGTAGCTAGTGTGCGTTAGAGATAGGAGTTGAGTGGATCAGAAGGCTGGGTTATGTGTGTGGGTGTGAGAGAGATAGAGAGAGGGTGCATGTGAGTCACATACAAACAGACATCAGAGAGAAATGAGATCCAGAGAGACGGAGTTTTGTGTCTGCGAGAGAGAAAGATATTTCACAACGAGAGTGATAGCTAGAGAGACATACGAGGGAACGCAAGATATCTCTAGCGAGAGAGGGTGTGTGTGAGCGACATACAAGAGAACAATGGAGAAATATGAGACCATGGGAGACAGAGTTTGTGTGTGTGTGTGTTTGAGAAAGAGATATTGAAGAGGAAGAGTCGTAGGTTCTCATATCTAAGGAGCGAAAGACATCTCTGTATGAGGGCTGTGCGAGTGGCACACATGGGAATAGTAGAGAGAAATGAGACCCCGGGAGACAAAGTTTTGTGTTTGTGTGAGAGAAAGAGATTCCACATGGAGAATCATAGTTAGAGACACATAGCAGGGAGCGAGATATACTTAGAGAGAGATAGAGTGATGAAGGTCGAGGGAGAGAGTACCGTCAGTGTGTTACGAAGATAAAAGATCATTGTCGACATACAGGTAGCACGAGAGATACCTGAGAGACTATGAACGCGTATAGGTCCAGAGAGATAGTCCTATATAAGCATGAGTGATAGCTATATGAGACGAATATCTGGATTAAAGGGGATTCAAATATTTAAACTGGAGATCACGACATCGATAATATCATAACGCAAATTGGTGTATCAAACATGCATATTCATTTGAATTTGGGCACACGTGTAATGTTATATAGTTTATCAATATTGGTGATCCATAGATTCTTCAATTACAAACAATGCATGGTTTATATGCAATTAATGTCTAAACGGGATTACACTATATGTTGCATGTGTGAAACACATTATACATGTTTGAGAAGTAAAAAAAGACCCGCATGAAACACACATTAATTGGAGACAGTTAGCGAGGAATGCATACATTGGATTTCAACATAAAGTGGTTTCAAATATTTGAAAATCAAAATTGATGGATACAACCTTATGAATCTGAGATCATGCCATTTGTAAACCATATTTATGTATGAATGGTGTTGTGCTTTTGAAAGTATATATATAAAAATGATGTATATAGAATGTAATTCCAATTGAAAATGGATCCCGTCCGAAAAAAATAGAATACAAACAGGATTCGAATTAAGTTGGCACGGTAAACATGCACTCTGCAAAATTTGAACGAAGGGGGGAAAGTCGCAGTAACCGCCCAAAACCAAAATCTGCGAGACGGAAATCACTACTGCCTATCCCTGCCACGCAAAGCCTATATGTTGGATTTCTATAGGTTTCGATAGGGGTAGGTTTGTAATTTCACCCAAACATGACGTAACCGCCTCTCACCCGGATTCATACACGGTGGGCGCCAAAACACAGTGTTTCCTCGGCCGAAACCGACTCCCTCCCCGATTCATATTCATACATGGTGGGCGCCAAAAACAAACTCTCGTCGGCAAATATTCGGTGTATGCGAGATTATCGTCCTATCCCCAACTGACTAGTGTTGCTATGATGTAGTAGAAATTTGAAAAGGGGGCTAAGTTTGTAAATTTCCTCGCATTTGAGATAAGCGCGCCCTGAATACATGGTTCCCCCCTTCCTCTCTACCTCCCTTTTCCCCATTTGTACTCCGTGGGCGCCAAAACACCCTCTCCACCCCACCATCCTCCGTCCGCCGCCGTTCGCCACCCCATCCACCGCCGTCCTCCTCCACCATGCCAGAGTTGATACCCCGACGCCGCCTTCCATTACAAGAGATCGACCTCTCTCATCCACGGCTTCGGACCAGGATCCTTGCATCCCGTTCGCTTCATCCCCGCTGTCGTCCACCTTGCCGGCGCCGCTCCTACGACCGTCTCGTCCACCGCACCCCGCTGCCACCGTCTACCCTCCTACATCTGCTTCCACGACGCCGATAGCCATCGCTGCTGCAGCACCGTCAAATTCTCAGCAGATGCATACACGGCGCTGCACCAGAGGCGGTACTCTTTCATATCTGCTCAACTTATTTATCGCAGCAAGAAAATAGATCGCCACTGCTTTACTCTGATTTCTTGTCTTGGTTGCGAAGTTTCCTTTGTCTGGTTTGCACCTTCAGATCCGCCATGGCATGCTCAACACCATGCTCGCAATGCTTATGGTTTCCCCTTTTATATTCCACACTAGTTAAATCACAGTAGACTAAATTTCAAAATTGGGTCAGTCGATTTTTCAGAGCTCGCCGGAGTTCGCCGGTGCGATCGAAGGGGCTCGGGTGGGGAAGGTGGTTGTGGGGGCGGTGGTGGGGCCTCGTCGAACAAAGAAAACTCGACGCGGGTGGGAGCGGGGTGGGGGTGGCAGAGGAACACAGGCGGTGGGGCCGGTGGTTCGGTCGGCGGCCCGTCCGGTGTTCTGTATGGGAAGCACAGTATGTTCCTTATCAGGAAGGGGAGCAGGGACATCTGCAGTCAACAGCTGATAGAGCTGGCCTGTACGTGATCGATAGGCTTTCAATTACTAGCGGCAATACAACACCGTAATTTCCAGCCAGTTCCACTTTCCCGATTTATATATCCTGGTTATGGTGTACCCCTGTTATGTACACTATGGAGCTGTTTGGTTTGTGACTAACTTTGCCAAAGATTGCCACACCTAAGGTTAGGCAAGTTTGACCAACTTAGGTGAGTGTTTGGTTCAAGCCACATCTTAGGCAAGCCACACTTGGACCCCACATGGCATACACACAAAAAGTGTGGCAAGATTCCCTTAGGCTTGCCAACTTGTGGCTCTCATTTTGATGAACTAACCTTAGTCAAGTTTGGCAAAAATGTGTGGCAAAGTGTGGCAATGCTAGTGCAAAAACCAAACGGCCCCTATGATCTTCCTAGTTGCTGTGTGCTCTTGTTATCATGGTTTGGCAATAAACTCTCTATACAGTATATTATGAACCTATCATCTGCCAGCTATCCTTACTTCTGGAGCCTATTTTTTTGTGTACTTGTGCCAAATTATATAAATGCACGCACCATATTACAACACACATGAGCTCTCTCATCAGAATCAAGTGATAGCACACAAGTGTTTACAGGGGCGCCCCTATATTAGAATATCATCTGCATTACAAAGATAATCTCACAACTATTTATGTTTTCATGGTTCTCAGATATTATACGCAATTACAGTGAATATCAGAATCCGCGCACCAGAAGAATATTGTGGAACACCGCAATGACTTACAAAATTGGCAGCAAGGCATCGAGTGCCATTCTGGAAGCAATGAAATTCGTACGCTCCCCACCTGTTGATTCTTGTTCTGAATATCATCCTAATGACTATTCTAACCTCGAGGAGTCAAAGGTAGATGGCCTGTCCTGTTCACCCATCAAGGTGCCTATTCTAATTTGGCAAGGTTTTATTGATTGCGCGTATCTTGCATATGTTGTCTTGCATTTATTCTACTTTCTTGCACCGCCATCTGCTTAGTTTACTCATCATATATGTCGAGATGCCATGCCCATCCATTATCAATACATATTCCATATGTCATCATACCATGTTTTTTCACTCAAATGCTGTTCTTATGCATCAGACATCAAAAAGGAAGAGGGTGATTGCCGAACCTAAAGGAGCACCAGCAAAGTCCTTGAAAAACATGGTGGTGCCAGAGAAATCAGACATCACCCCACTTATATTGGCTGTACAACCAGTGACACAAAATGTAGGACCGACTCCAGCAGACTATACCCATAATTCACTGGCCACACCACTAGCCCCACCACATAGGACCTGCACTCCAGCAAAAGGTATACCGATTTCATTTGCCATAGCACCAGCTGTACCACAGAAAAATCCCATTCCAGCAAAAAGTACAGCAAGTCCACCGGCCGAAGACCTATCCCAACTGTAGAGACGGCCAATTCCTGCAGATTGGAACCCCATTCCATTTATTCCCAGTTTAAAAGACAATGCTTTCAATGTTGTTAGGGACTACGTGCATATATGCCCATCATGGGAAGATTATTGTGAAGACAAACACCATTTTCACATCTTCCTGTCCAACTTACGTGTAAGTGCTATTATTCATGGTTATTATTTTCCTGTTTTCTGCTGATTGAACACATCAATGATTTACATTACATTGTTGTAACTAGGCGAGGGTCAATCTGGATAGTCATGATGAGGAAAGCTTGCTTGTGCTTTTCAAGGAAGCATTGCAGTAGTATCGGTGTTACCTGAGGAAATCACACTTTGATGGCAAGTCTATAAACGAATTTCCGGTGAAGTCTCCTGTCCTAAATTTAGAAGACATTGAATGGAAAAACCTTGTTATGCACTGGTATCGTTCCCAGGATGAGGTACTGTCTATGAAATCACATGACAATTTGAACTTCTACTTTTCCGCATGTGCCTTACGGATCTTTTTTGTAGGAAATCTGCTCGAAGAAGAATTCCGGTTTGACAAGAACGACGGGATATCGCAAATATGATGCTCGCTGCTTTGCTCTTGTTAGTACATATTGTCCTGTATCATTGTACTTGCATAAATACCTGGTTCATATGTGACAGCAGTATGCATGATAGCTTGCTTATCAATTGTTCGCTCCAAATTATCTGATCTGTATGAATGGTTACATTAGTGTATAATATATCCAATGCCAATGTTTTTTTAGCTCTGCATTGTTCTTGTAAGTACATGTTGTCCTTTATCAGTGTACTTATAATGACAGGTAGTTGTTCATGTACTATCACTCTGCAGCTTATTTTCCTTTGTCCTCCATTTTCTACACATCAGATCTATATTTACTCTTACCATAAGGTTGGTACTGAAGAAGTTTAGCTGTGCATTGCTCTTGGTTGTACCTTTTGCCTGTATCGCTGCACTTACATTTATAGCTACTTGGTTATGTAGCATCACTCTTCATCTTATCTTAAATATTCTCCATTTTTTCATATATTATCACATCTATATTTACTCTTAACAAAATGTAGAATAAAGGCAATGCTTTTGAAGAAGATTCTGTGGTAAACTTCTTGAATTGCCCCCCATCAGTATGGACAAGGCCTTTATAGAGCATGTCTTCACCAATAATGTAAGTTTGTCCATCTCAAGCCTTCAAACTTTGTTGTATATATTTGGTTAGGCATGACTGCAATAGCTGTTTATTTTTGGTGTTTGCATCAAATTGCTTGTTTAAAGTTTATTATATGTAGTTCATAAACAAAAGTTTGTCCTTTCTCAATTTAAGTTTTCAGTTGTAAAACCAAGTTCCTTCTTCATACCATGTAAATTAAACTATACAGAGCAAGTGATCTTCTTTTGCACTGCATGTATGCTTCTGTTCTTCATCCGTAATCCAGTGGCGCGGTGAACCTACCCACTACAGCACAATGTCATATTCTGCAATGTCTTAACTATGAACAATGTCATATCATTCTACTATTATTTAACCATCTCTTTATTTGTCAATCTGAAATGGTATAAATTGACAACACGCTAACCATTGATACTTATGAGTTCTTGATCTGTAATCCAGTGGTGTCGTGAAGCTGCCAACTCCTTCACAATGTCATTTCCTGACATGTCTTGACCTGAACAATACCATATTGTGTTAATGCAAATTTAAAGTGTTTCACTTTATTCGTCAGTAAGAAATGTGATGAATTGTCAGCACTGATACTTTTATGTGCAAAACCTGTCATCTGTCTGCTTGTTTATCTTTCAGAGTGAGGAAGATATAAGTGTTGAACAAGCGCAGTCTCATCATCTTGCTCAGCTGCTTGCGCTGCAGCTCCCCAGCAGGGCTAACCTTTCCTGAACTATATTGAAGTGCTGTCAGTTTTGTATATTATTTTGTCGGCGTGTTTATTTGCACTGGTGGCGATCTTTGATGCCCAGTGTATGTAATCTGCTGTCTGCTTGTGCTTTATTATCATAGTGGCGAACTTTGATGCCGAGTGGATGTAATATGCCATAATTTCTTTATTGTATAGTCTAGGTTTTTTCTTATTCACGATGCTGCAGTTATTTTACTGTATATATATCCTGTCTTCGCAGTAAACAGGCCAAACTGTAAAATTACGGCACATAATCGAGCCGGCATGCAATCACGATGTAGGTTGGGCCTGAAACGTGCCGAATAGCTCATGGGCCAGAAGTAGCCTGAAATGAACCCCGGCCCATGATTGTGCGAATCAAATCACGGGCTTTTAACTGGCCAAAAAATTGTCTCGATCCTTGTTTGGCCCAATCAGATATCGGCTGCAAGCAGGCCGGATGCAAACCGGGTCGTAGTTAGGCCCAACTATATGACGGGCTTTTAACAGGCTGAAATTAATATAGGGCGGAAATGTTAAACGGGCCCTTAATAGGGAAAAACTAATATCAGGCCGAATTACTAAGTGGGCCTTTAGCAAGTGGGCCCAAAAGCATAGTGTCCAGTTCACGGGCCGAATCTGATATGGGCCATAATTGAGCCCAAAGCCTCTTAAAGGGCCGGACCTGATCTGGGCCGTAATTTGGCCCAGAACGTGGTAGGCCTTTAACGGGCCGGATCTCATATGGGCCACTATTAGGCCCGGAGCGTGACAGGCCAATAATGGACCGGATGAAATATGGGCTGGCATTTGGCCCAAAACATGGCAGGCAGTTAATGGGTCGGCCTACTAGGGTCCTCAAAATCTTGTGGGCCTACAGCTGGGTCGGCCCATTAATGTCGGCGAAATCTCGTGGGCCTTTAGCTAGGCCGGCCCATTATGATCCGCAAGAATCTTGTGGGCCTTTACCTGGGCCGGCCCATTATGGCACACAAAAATCTTGTGGGCTTTTACCTGGGCCGGCCCATTATGGCCCACAAAATCTTGTGGGCCTTTAGCTGGGCCAGCCCATTATGGTCCACGAAATCTTGTGGGCCTTTAGTTGGGCCAGCCCATTTAAACTTGTTGGGTCGTGCCACGTGTCAACGTATCATAGGCGCCTTTTGTCCAGTGAGTGGATGACATCTGTCCTGATGATGAGCCGACACATGTTTCCTCTAGCCAATGATGATTTTACATGTGGAAAATTCCCATTGGTTGGGGCTGTTAACGTGTTATCGGATCCAAAACCCGACCCGATAGCTTAACGATGTTCCATTACGGTGGATGCCATGTGTCGGTCACTGTCGGTGTCAAAACCAGCGGATCTCAGGTAGGGGGTCCCGAACTGTGCGTCTAAGGCGGATGGTAACAAGAGGCAGGGAACATGATGTTTTACCCAGGTTCGGGCCCTCTTGATGGAGGTAAAACCCTACATCCTGCTTGATTAATATTGATGATATGGGTAGTACAAGAGTGGATCTACCACGAGATCAGAGAGGCTAAACCCTAGAAGCTAGCCTATGGTATGATTGTATGTTGTCCTACGGACTAAAACCCTCCAGTTTATATAGACACCGGAGAGGGCTAGGGTTACACAAGGTCGGTTACAAAGGAGGAGATATACATATCCGTATTGCCTAGCTTGCCTTCCACGCGTAGAGTCCCATCCAGACACGAGACGAAGTCTTCAATCTTGTATCTTCATAGTCCAGCAGTCCGGCCAAAGGATATAATCCGGCTGTCCGGAGACCCCCTAATCCAGGACTCCCTCAGTAGCCCCCAAACCAGGCTTCAATGGCAATGAGTCCGGCGCGCAGTGTTTTCTTCGGCATTGCAACGCGGGTTCTTATCCAACTTTCAAGTGTTCGTAAGCAGTGTCCGGCTCCATAAATGTTGAACCTCTTGGCTTCTATGCCCAATAAGGGCTATCTCCCACGCGTCGAATGAATACGAGGCGCCAGGGCGTTTTTACATTCGCCCCCAGCCAGATAAATAAAGTGTCTATTAAAGGGATGTGGTTTCTTAGATCCGATCCATATCATCCTCCCCCAGCGAGAATTCATTAGAGCGTGCTTCGGAAAGATCCATTCCAGCATGGCCGACCTGCGCAGCTCCTCCTCCCGCCCCCGTAGCCCTAAGCCCGGTGATTGGGAGAGGTGTTCAGTCCCGCACAGTTGATTAGTCGAGCTGTAGACTAAGGGATTTCTCCCTCCGGCGTATATGGTGCCCGTTCGAGCCGGGCTCGCCACCTACAATGGCGGGGTGTAAGCGGAGAGACTTCCTTGTCCCTCCATGGGGGAACGGGTCTACCTTGTTCCTTATTTACTAAGGGGACTCGGATTTCCAATTCATCCGTTCCTCCGCGGGCTCCTGGAGTTCTACGGCCTCCAATTACACAATCTCACCCCTGCCTCCATTCTACATATCGCCGGCTATGTTGCTCTCTGCGAGTTGTTCCTGGGCTGCGAGGCTCACTTCGAGCTGTGGAAAAGGCTATTCTGCCTTGTCCCTCGCACACAGAGGGAATCACTTTATCAAGTGGGCGGAGCCGAAATATGGCGCATCGCCGATACCTGATACCTATCCAGTACCCCGAAGAAGCCGTCCGAAGACTAGCCTTCAGAATGGTTTTATATGGAGGACGTCCCCCTTCCGGACCCTGTTCGGCGGGGTCTTCCTGAGTTCAACAATGCTCCTCTGAAGAAGCGCCGAAGTTGGCGCCCATGGAGCCCCCAGGCGGAAGACAACGGAGAAGTCCTATATCTGATGAACCGGATCAAAGCACCGGCTCGATCAGGATTGACAATAATCGAAGTTATGTCGATTTGCATAATGCGGGGAGTGCGGCCACTTCAATATCGTGGGCACCCCTTGTGGTGTTATAACGGGGCGGATGATGCCACCCGCTGCGGGCGTAAGGGTCCGGACAATGCTGCCGCTCTAGCGAAGATTCTGTCCGAACTGTTCAAGGGTGAGGAAGAGGAGTTCACCCGCATCAAGCCACGGGATGGATTCTCCATGTACAATCCTCCAAGCTGGGTAAGTTATATCTCCCTGCTCCCATTTTTCCCGCATTCTTAGTCATAAGTATTCACCTTGCCACTTTGCGGCAGGAACTGCGAAAAGCCATAAAGGAGGTCAGGAGCCCTTCTCCACAACTAGAGGACCCTGGCCGGGCCCTTGACTCCAGACTTGAAGAAGATCCGGTTATCTCCGTGGAACTGATAGACCGGCAGTTATATCAGTTAAGCTGCGACGATGCCCTGGTAGCCATTACGGCCGACTATCCCGGACTGCTCCCTGCATCCCAGGTAAGAGAAATCAAAAAGTCCCAACTCCAAAACTAGGATCCCCTTTTAGGCACTTCACCCACCATATACACATGGCATCTTTTACAGGGAAGGCATTTGGGACGCTCTGCCGAACCCGCAGCAACGCGCCAACAAGAGGCACCGAGGCCGGGTAGGCCAAAAAGGAAGGCGGTCAGGACGGAGACGCCGGCGCAAAGTTATAGGAAAAACCCCGCTCCGTGGTTGTCATCTTTCTCAAAATGTAATGACGCCCGCGTTTCTTTAACACAAAAAACGCTCGCCGGAATATGTCCGACGATGCTGCCAATCAAGCTTCCACCAGTCGGGCGCCAGGACCGGACATGGAGGCGGAAGCCGATATGGGGGAGGCGCGAATGTCGCGACCGACTTTCCGGGAAATAAATTTCCAGAAAAGACCGTCGTGCTCATCAGCCCCAGGATTACTGTTAGCTGATGAGGCTCCAACTTGATACAGAAATTCCAAGCAACATACAAAATATGTAGTACAAGACCATTCTGGCCTGTGAGTACAACAAATGGTTTCTAGTGGTTGATGGAGGAAGCGGTTTGTGGATCATCAGTGTCTATGGGACTCCAATTCCCACAGGAACAGCTGACCAGGTTAACTCCTATCTTCGCGAGGCTGCTATCTCCATTGCTTAGGTTCCGGGCTGTCATCGCGTCACCCCTCTCCGTGCAGGAAAATCTGGCCAAGACAATAGCCAGGGACAAGCCAGTGAGTACTTTGAATGTACTCGCAAACATTATGAACACAGGTATAATATAACAATGATGTGCCGAAAATCTTTTTTTTTATGCTCATGACGTCAGTCACAAAAGATGAATGAAACTCTGATGTGTGCAAGCAAGTTATTCATAAAACTGCAATAACATGGTAGTATAAAAACTTATGAAAACAAATAACAAGCAATGCCACAGTCGGGCGTCTGAGCGACGCCACATAAAGGGCTTTAAAAGAAATGCCACAGTCGGGCGGCTGAGCGACGCAACATAAAGGGCTTTAAAAGAAATGCCACAGTCGGGCGTCTAAGCGACGCCACATAAAGGGCTTTAAAAGAAATAATCATAATGAATATCCCGGAGGTAGAACCATCCCAGAGATACTCGGTAATAATATCACGGGTTAGTCAATAATAATAATAATCATCGATATCACAAGTCACGAGTAGTAATTCCATTTCTGGTTAACCGTTTCACCTCCGAAGACCGACACTAAGACCGACACCTGACCCATCCCAGACTGTAATCCTTAACCGTGGACACGGCTATTCGAATAGGTTTATTCTCTGCAGAGGGTGTACTCTTTACCCACGAGTAACGGATTTCTTTAGTCCATCGGGACTAATTCCATCTACGGTCTTTTTGTTGAAAACACACCTAACTTGCACACACCAGCTTATTACACACGTGTCTGGAATCACCCATGACACCTGTTAAGCAAACTCTAAGTGGGGAGGCTACAACCTCGCGTAGCATGGGATCAAATTTATATCGCGCGCTCTAAGGGGTGGCCTCCACTCTCGGTCCCAACCGGAAACACCCATGCCCCCGGACCAGGTGGCCTGCCTACCAGTTACAACCAGTATCTTCCACCATGGCCTCTCTGTACGGTGTGTGCTAGAAAGAGGATGACAACTTACTGAACCGTACTCTACTTGCTGTAGAGACGAGTGGTAGTACGAAACAAGTATGGGGGTTACTGGAACAAGACTCGATCTACGGTCGACTCAGGAGGTTCAAGTATTCCCTGCATGATTAGTATAACAAATATAATCCATCCAACAGGGTCACCGCTCATATCACCTTGCCATGCCATATCAGACATAACCGTCCCGACGGAGACCGGTGACAAACTCATACCTACCCAAGGCAGAGGTTTTTCACGGTTTTCTGCCGGTATGCATTTCAAGGCATATGAGGGTGATTATCATCACAAGTGTGTTCGTTTCCAACAGCATGGAAATCAATAACATGCACCCATGCATATGATCATATCACATGAAATAACAAGTCCTTCGAAATGCGGTGGTGTTATAAATGCATCAGTGATCACACCAAAAATATTATGCCGGAATTCAGAATGCTTGCCTTCAATGTGTGGAAGGGCAGGGTGCTCTCCAAACTTTTGAAAGTTTCTTCTCTCTCCAAAAATCCTATTTTAAAATATATTTGAATTAACACATACTTCGAAAACAGAACCAAAAAGTTGTTTCAAAAAAATTTCAAATAAATCTTAAAATAAACTAGACCAAATTTTAAGAAGGTAGGAAAAAGAATCAACTCATTTGGATTTATATTTAAAAAGTTATAGCCAGTCAAAGATTTGGTCAAATCTGTTATTTAAAATTAAAACAGAAAAGAAAACGGTTCGGAAGGGAATACGTTTTCAGAGCGGGGATAGCGTACTGGGGAAAATACGCCTTCACTTAACCGACGTGGATAGGCGCAGGGTCACTGATAGTGGGTCCAAGGGGCCCACTGGTCAGGTTTGACCAGTCCGCCCTCCTCCTTCTTCCTCTGTCCCGAGCGGAGGCGGGACTCCGGCGACCAACGCCGGCGAGCGGCGGCTCCTCGCGGCCTCTGGAGGGCGGGGATGGATCCGCACGGCTGGGGCGTTTCTCCCGGTGGTCGAGGGGTCGACAGTGGTGGAAGAAGTCGTCGGCGGCGAGCTCCTCGACGGAGGGAAGCTTCGGGGAAAAGTGGTTTCGGGGCGGCGGTGGTTCTCGATCGAAATGGAGTAGGGGGAAGGTTTACGGGAGGATGAGGGGGTTCTTGGTGGAGAGAACGGAGGGTGGGAGGCCCTGGTGGTGCCGAATTGGCCGGGGCAGTGGTGGCGGCTGCCGTTGCCGGAGATGGGGATGAAGACCTTCCCGGAGTCGATTGGCTGCCATGGGAGGACTAGGGGAGCACTCTAAGGCTTCCTGCGTGCCCGGGGTGGCTCGGGACCTCCTCTTATAGCTCGTCGAGGTCGGTTCCGCGGCGGCCGGATAAGCTCTCCGGCGAACCGCCTCGCTGTAGCTTGCAGGGCAACGTGGCGCGGCTGGGGATGATGACAAGAGCTAGTGGACGAGAGGGCACTGCTCCAGGGGCCAGGTGGCGAGCCGGGGTGGCTTGGGCGGCGCTGCACGACGCAGGGCTGTCGGGTGGCGGTGGCGGCTAGTGTTTGGCCTGCCGGGCGCGGCGGGGGCTGCTTGGCGCGTTGCTGCGAGGAGGGGAGCGCGTGGCGTGGTGCTGCAGAGCGGGCCAAAGCCGTGGGGGCCAGCGTGTCGGCTCGGGCGCGCGGCTGCAATACGCGCGCTCTGGGCGCGTCCAGTGCACGCACACCAGGTGTTCGACACAATGCCGAGGCATGCTACAGGTCGCAGGTGAGGATGGGATTTACCAGATCAAGGTTAGGAGCAACGGGGAGTCTAGTGGACATGCTGGTTTGATCAGAGGTGCAAGTTCACAGTGCAATGCCACAATCATGCCAGAACTGGTCATGCTCTCCAGGTGTTTGGCAAAATGCCACATGCACTTAGGCAGGTCTTGGGGTGGCCAAAAACTCCAGATGGGGGTCTCTTTAGATGCAAAAGAGAGTGGTGAGGTTAGTTGGACAAAAGGGGAAACTTGCTAGTGCAAGTTTTACAAAACTTCAATTCTGGACAGGAAATAAATAGCATTATTCCATGAACTAAAAGTGATCTAAATGGTGCATGCTCTTGGACTTAAGGGTTTAACATGGGGGACTACAAGTAGGAGAAATAATTAAGGGTATAGGAGCAACTAAAATGGTGGTTGCTGCACAAATCCTCAAGTTGGTCCAGAATGGAAATGAGGTTGATTCACTCAAATTTTTCAAAGAACATAATTAGGTTTTTGCACAAAGTGAAATAATATGCTCCTACTGACCTCCCTTAATTTTGGTAGAAGTTTTAAAGAAATATTTAAATAGGTTGTAGTGCAAAATGCACTCTGGACCAGAGAAGAAAAATTGAGTGCAGGGCTCAAAATATTTTATGAATGAAATATATTTTTGCATAAAAGTGATTTAAAAACATCACATGACATCTCCAAATTTTTATGGGAATTTTAAGTGAATTTATCAAATGGTTGTAGTTCAAATATGGCCATTTAACCTAGAAAACCTTTTTCAAGAAAATAAAGAGCAAGCAACTTATTTATTTAATTAGTTATACTGATAAAAGGAAAGTTTTTCTTGAGAGGTTAAATAAGTCCAATAACAAATTTGAAAAGTTTTCTCTTTGGGAAAAACTCATCATAACAGGGAAGGAAATGATTTTTAAAAAAAATCAAAATGGAGCTCAGAAATCCAAAGTTTTAATTCCTGGCAAAATTTTAAATAAAACCAGGCCAAATTTTTGGGGTGTCACAGATACTACCCCCCTTAAGAAAAATCTCGTCCTCGAGATTTGTTAAAAGCTGTTTTAAGAAAACTATACGCAATAAAAAGTGGCTACAGTGAGAGGGCAATAAGTGGTGAAAACCACAGTGTGAAAAACTGGTGCTGCGCGGAAAAATCTACGGTCCGAGACAAAAACGGGCGATTTCTATGCTGGATATAAATTTAGGATAACTCCTAAATTTAGATATACGCTGATCGCACCCGAGAGCACCGTGCTCTCTCTGGCCGACAGGTGGACCCGGGGCCCACTGTCAGCCTCTTCTTCTCCCACTGGCTCTTCCTTCTACCTCTGGCTCTCTCTTCCTCCTCTCTCCCGCGCGCTTTCTCGCGCTTTCTCCACCGGCGATGCCTAATGCGTAGGGCATCTAGGCCGTACCGTGGTAGTGCGCGGCGTGCTAGCTGCCGGTGCAGCGTGCACTCACCTCGCGGGCCAGCGCGCTGTCGGAACTGCTCGCGGATTTGACTCCGAACACTGGCGATCGGCGACGATCGGCGTTGGTGGACTTCGCCCACCGTACACCGAGCTCGAGCTATAAAAACGGCCGGGGTGCCTCTCTCTTCTTCCTCACACCTGGCCTCACTTCTCCTCCTCCTTCTTTCTCCATTACTGCTTACAGAAGCTCGGTCGAGGCTCTAATGGCGGAGGCGATGCCGGACTGGTTTGTGATCCTAATATGCGGAGGGCTGGCGACGCTGCTGGGGCTCTCTGTGCTCCTGTGCGCGATAATCTTCGACGAGTGTCGCGATGCTGCGGCTCAGGTGTTGGTTCTCCGCGGTGGTGGTGATCATGAGGAGTAGATGGAGTGTGTCGGGTGCTAACTGTTGTTAGGGGGTGATTATCTGGATGTAACACCGTTGCAAAATTTTGCAAACAGTGTATGTGTCCGAATGATTTTGGTTGTGAGTCTGCTCGTGGTGCTGAGTGAAATTAAATAATCCACGTTGTGAGAAGGGGCAGGTGTAGCAACTCAGGGAAAGAAATCTCACACCGGGATTTTGCGAGGGGAAAACAGTTAATTTAAAGGAGCATAAACCACAACAAAAACTACACACATGAGCAGAAACCAAAATAATTGACTTGCCGTACAAACTCAGGGTATTACACATAAGTCACACACATAAATATATGCTACATAGAACAAATACAGTAGTGACGTCTAAAATGAAAATGGTAACTGGGAGGGGTCCTGATAAAATGTCTCTGGTAAAGGAATACATTCTTCCTCAATCGGAGGCAGTGGATTGACCAGTCAATGAATGCGTCTCTCCGTGTCGGGTCTCGGTGGTCTGCCGATGGCAACCTGAGGATTTAAATCTGCGAGGCTCTGGAGATAATCCATCACTCGCTGGTTTAAATGCTCTTGAGCAATGATGTACTGGATAAGGTTGGCCAGAACTGGGTCTCTCTCAATACGTCCACCGGGAAAAGATGTTACTTCTCCGGGTGCTGCACGGCTCGGAAAGTAATAATATCCTCGTTCGCGGGCATAGGGTACTGCGGATCGAAGACGAGCAATCACTTCTTTCGCAGCAGCCTCTATGGCCAAGTGTGGGGTTGGCATAGATTTCCCCACGAAGGAAACTTCTATTGGATCTTGGTTGGGGTCTACAGGGGGAATGTGTACTGCTGCCCAATATTCCGAGGTGGATGGGGTGATCCTTGATTTGAACAGCTCGTACTGGGGTGGCTGGGTAGAACCCATGGTACTGCGGGTAAAATCCCACAATATTTTGACAAAGCTACCTGGGGTTGCATCTGGGGTCCTCAGATGAATGCTGGGGTTCGGCATGACAGGAAAAAGCGTGAGTGTTGTGCACAAGGTGGGGGTTGCTGGGTAAGGTCACAAGGTGGCCTTTATATAGCAATGGAGCCGGATCGTTTTACCGTGGTGAAAGGTAATAAATCTGCCAGCTTAGCTCCAAAGGTCGGTTCAGTGTCAGAGATACACATATCTCATAAAGAGACGTGTTACTGTGGTTGTCGTCGGGTTGGTTTTGGTAGTTGTGCCCGGAAAAATATGCAGCTATGCGCTGACTAAATATGCAAGGCTACTATTAAAACAGAGGCACAAAGACAGGCTGCGTTAATATACGTGGTCGCATGATTACAAGGCGAGGACACATTGAAACTTGGTGCTACTCATATGGCTTAGTCTACCTCGTTTATGTCCAAACGGGCGTGCCTGGCGGATGTCGAGGATTCTCCACGTGTCTCTCTGCCGGGATTAGTTGGAGATGGCGGAGGAACTGCAGGGTCGGGGTAGTGAGAATGACCATCACGGGGATTGTTGGCCACAACCCCGTTGGAGTGTGCTCCCAATATGCGACGAAGCACTTCTGGGGTTATCGCAGCACCTTGGTCGATGGCTGGGGCAGATCTCGGGGTCTCGATTGGTTGTCCAAACAGCACGACTGGGTTGTCGGTGTTGGGCTCGTTTCCTTCTCTCGCCGGGGCTCGACGAACCAGCTCTCCACGAGCTGCGATTAGATCAATAGTGATCTGGTCGAACAGCGCCTCTAGTGCACTTACATAACGCTCTAGGTGCAACAATGCAGGGTCCGTCTCGTGATCTCCATTGGCAACTTGGGGTGGTCTACCATACCCTTCACGTCTGGGATAGTAGTGGAACGAGCGACAGTTAACTCTGGGCGACAAGTGCCTGAGATGAACTATAGCCTCTCGAGCGGCTAGCTGGATGGCTTGTGGCTCAAAGGAAGTTGTCCTTCCAGTGAACCGGTAGGGACGCTCGGGTGCTAGACTCCTATCGTAAATGTGCACAGTGGCCCAGAATTGGCGGTCTTCACCGCTCATGGGTCCTTGATACACAACATATTCTGGTGGCTCCTCTAACGCGTAGGCACGACGGGTGAGGTTTGCGAGGATGGTCACAAAACCTCCAAGGTTGGTTGCTGTGGTTTCGTTGTGCACTATAGGTCCAGGCATTGTGGCTCGGTTTGGGGGTAGCGGCTGTGCTGTGCTGGTTTGGGGCGAGCGCGTCCCTTTTTATAAGAAAAAGGGGACGGAGTCTTCCTTCGCACGCTTGCGAGAAAGGACTATTTAGGGGCCAATCACTGGCGCATGAGTGACAGGTTAGGTTGATAGGTTGGGCACCAACTGCCAAAAGGTTTTGGGTCACTGTGTGGCTATCTTGCACGAGAAGCTTGGCTGGGGTTTGGTTAAGGTCTGGTGGGTTGGTTTGCCTAAGTTTATTGACCGGGCTAAGATAGGATTAGCCAATGGTCAGCCTGGCTCTGATACCAAGTCTGTCGCGACCGACTTTCCGGGAAATAAATTTCCAGAAAAGACCGTTGTGCTCATCAGCCCCAGGATTACTGTTAGCTGATGAGGCTCCAACTTGATACAGAAATTCCAAGAAACATACAAAATATGTAGTACAAGACCATTCTGGCCTGTGAGTACAACAAATGGTTTCTAGTGGTTGATGGCGGAAGCGGTTTGTGGATCATCAGTGTCTATGGGACTCCAATTCCCACAGGAACAGCTGACCAGGTTAACTCCTATCTTCGCGAGGCTGCTATCTCCATTGCTTAGGTTCCGGGCTGTCATCGCGTCACTCCTCTCCGTGCAGGAAAATCTGGCCAAGACAATAGCCAGGGACAAGCCAGTGAGTACTTTGAATGTACTCGCAAACATTATGAACACAGGTATAATATAACAATGATGTGCCGAAAATCTTTTTTTTTATGCTCATGACGCCAGTCACAAAAGATGAATGAAACTCTGATGTGTGCAAGCAAGTTATTCATAAAACTGCAATAACATGGTAGTATAAAAACTTATGAAAACAAATAACAAGCAATGCCACAGTCGGGCGTCTGAGCGACGCCACATAAAGGGCTTTAAAAGAAATGCCACAGTCGGGCGGCTGACCGACGCCACATAAAGGGCTTTAAAAGAAATGCCACAGTCGGGCGTCTGAGCGACGCCACATAAAGGGCTTTAAAAGAAATAATCATAATGAATATCCCGGAGGTAGAACCATCCCAGAGATACTCGGTAATAATATCACGGGTTAGTCAATAATAATAATAATCATCGATATCACAAGTCACGAGTAGTAATTCCATTTCTGGTTAACCGTTTCACCTCCGAAGACCGACACTAAGACCGACACCTGACCCATCCCAGACTGTAATCCTTAACCGTGGACACGGCTATTCGAATAGGTTTATTCTCTGCAGAGGGTGTACTCTTTACCCACGAGTAACGGATTTCTTTAGTCCATCGGGACTAATTCCATCTACGGTCTTTTTGTTGAAAACACACCTAACTTGCACACACCAGCTTATTACACACGTGTCTGGAATCACCCACGACACCTGTTAAGCAAACTCTAAGTGGGGAGGCTACAACCTCGCGTAGCATGGGATCAAATTTATATCGCGCGCTCTAAGGGGTGGCCTCCCCTCTCGGTCCCAACCGGAAACACCCATGCCCCCGGACCAGGTGGCCTGCCTACCAGTTACAACCAGTATCTTCCACCATGGCCTCTCTGTACGGTGTGTGCTAGAAAGAGGTTGACAACTTACTGAACCGTACTCTACTTGCTGTAGAGACGAGTGGTAGTACGAAACAAGTATGGGGGTTACTGGAACAAGACTCGATCTACGGTCGACTCAGGAGGTTCAAGTATTCCCTGCATGATTAGTATAACAAATATAATCCATCCAACAGGGTCACCGCTCATATCACCTTGCCATGCCATATCAGACATAACCGTCCCGATGGAGACCGGTGACAAACTCATACCTACCCAAGGCAGAGGTTTTTCACGGTTTTCTGCCGGTATGCATTTCAAGGCATATGAGGGTGATTATCATCACAAGTGTGTTCGTTTCCAACAGCATGGAAATCAATAACATGCACCCATGCATATGATCATATCACATGAAATAACAAGTCCTTCGAAATGCGGTGGTGTTATAAATGCATCAGTGATCACACCAAAAATATTATGCCAGAATTCAGAATGCTTGCCTTCAATGTGTGGAAGGGCAGGGTGCTCTCCAAACTTTTGAAAGTTTCTTCTCTCTCCCAAAATCCTATTTTAAAATATATTTGAATTAACACATACTTCGAAAACAGAACCAAAAAGTTGTTTGAAAAAAATTTCAAATAAATCTTAAAATAAACTAGACCACATTTGAAGAAGGTAGGAAAAAGAATCAACTCATTTGGATTTATATTTAAAAAGTTATAGCCAGTCAAAGATTTGGTCAAATCTGTTATTTAAAATTAAAACAGAAAAGAAAACGGTTCGGAAGGGAATACGTTTTCGGAGCGGGGATAGCGTACTGGGGAAAATACGCCTTCACTTAACCAACGTGGATAGGCGCAGGGTCACTGACAGTGGGTCCAAGGGGCCCACTGGTCAGGTTTGACCAGTCCGCCCTCCTCCTTCTTCCTCTGTCCCGAGCAGAGGCGGGACTCCGGCGACCAACGCCGGCGAGCGGCGGCTCCTCGCGGCCTCTGGAGGGCGGGGATGGATCCGCACGGCTGGGGCGTTTCTCCTGGTGCTCGAGGGGTCGACAGTGGTGGAAGAAGTCGTCGACGGCGAGCTCCTCGGCGGAGGGAAGCTTCGGGGAAAAGTGGTTTCGGGGCGGCGGTGGTTCTCGACCGAAATGGAGTAGGGGGAAGGTTTACGGGAGGATGAGGGGGTTCTTGGTGGAGAGAACGGAGGGTGGGAGGCCCTGGTGGTGCCGAATTGGCCGGGGCAGTGGTGGCGGCTGCCGTTGCCGGAGATGGGGATGAAGACCTTCCCCGAGTCGATTGGCTGCCATGGGAGGACTAGGGGAGCACTCTAAGGCTTCTTGCGTGTCCGGGGTGGCTCGGGACCTCCTCTTATAGCTCGTCGAGGTCGGTTCCGCGGCGGCCGGATAAGCTCTCCGGCGAACCGCCTCGCTGTAGCTTGCAGGGCAACGTGGCGCGGCTGGGGATGACGACAAGAGCTAGTGGACGAGAGGGCACTGCTCCAGGGGCCAGGTGGCGAGCCGGGGTGGCTTGGGCGGCGCTGCACGGCGCAGGGCTGTCGGGCGGTGGTGGCGGCTAGTGTTTGGCCTGCCGGGCGCGGCGGGGGCTGCTTGGCGCGTTGCTGCGAGGAGGGGAGCGCGTGGCGTGGTGCTGCAGAGCGGGCCAAAGCCGTGGGGGCCAGCGTGTCGGCTCGGGCGCGCGGCTACAATACGCGCGCTCTGGGCGCGTCCAGTGCACGCACACCAGGTGTTCGACACAATGCCGAGGCATGCTACAGGTCGCAGGTGAGGATGGGATTTACCAGATCGAGGTTAGGAGCAACGGGGAGTCTAGTGGACATGCTGGTTTGATCAGAGGTGCAAGTTCACAGTGCAATGCCACAATCATGCCAGAACTGGTCATGCTCTCCAGGTGTTTGGCAAAATGCCACATGCACTTAGGCAGGTCTTGGGGTGGCCAAAAACTCCAGATGGGGGTCTCTTTAGATGCAAAAGAGAGTGGTGAGGTTAGTTGGACAAAAGGGGAAACTTGCTAGTGCAAGTTTTACAAAACTTCAATTCTGGACAGGAAATAAATAGCATTATTCCATGAACTAAAAGTGATCTAAATGGTGCATGCTCTTGGACTTAAGGGTTTAACATGGGGGACTACAAGTAGGAGAAATAATTAAGGGTATAGGAGCAACTAAAATGGTGGTTGCTGCACAAATCCTCAAGTTGGTCCAGAATGGAAATGAGGTTGATTCACTCAAATTTTTCAAAGAACATAATTAGGTTTTTGCACAAAGTGAAATAATATGCTCCTACTGACCTCCCTTAATTTTGGTAGAAGTTTTAAAGAAATATTTAAATAGGTTGTAGTGCAAAATGCACTCTGGACCAGAGAAGAAAAATTGAGTGCAGGGCTCAAAATATTTTATGAATGAAATATATTTTTGCATAAAAGTGATTTAAAAACATCACATGACATCTCCAAATTTTTATGGGAATTTTAAGTGAATTTATCAAATGGTTGTAGTTCAAATATGGCCATTTAACCTAGAAAACCTTTTTCAAGAAAATAAAGAGCAAGCAACTTATTTATTTAATTAGTTATACTGATAAAAGGAAAGTTTTTCTTGAGAGGTTAAATAAGTCCAATAACAAATTTGAAAAGTTTTCTCTTTGGGAAAAACTCATCATAACAGGGAAGGAAATGATTTTTAAAAAAAATCAAAATGGAGCTCAGAAATCCAAAGTTTTAATTCCTGTCTAAATTTTAAATAAAACCAGGCCAAATTTTTGGGGTGTCACACCGGATAATCCCCCTACAGAGGATGCAGATAGATTATCCGCTACAAACTCAGAAGTGGAAAGTGCCATGAATCATAGGCGCCGCCGGGCCGTACTCCGCGACGCTTGTTTCTCACCAGAGGCGTTCGACGCCTTTAATTCTGGAGAGGCGTACCTCCGTGCTGCTCAAGATGGTCTAGCCAAAGCGACGGATCAGTATGTAAAGGATGTACGGGTGATTAAATCTGGCAATTTATATGTATCAGTAGCCCCTGAGACTTGAAACAGTTAGCATAAGTGATTTAAGGATCATCTTTAATGTGTAGGTTCTTACAGAGAAGAATACTAGGCTGTCCCAGGAGCTGGAGGAATGCAAGGCCCAACTGCGGGCTGCTCTTGCCACATTGCAGGAACAGAAAAAGCCTCCCGCTGGTAACATTTACTTTAAAGAGTGATGGCTACCATATAGTGTGCGGCATAGCTGCAGTTCTAACAACAGATGTTGCAGATGAATCCGGGGAGAATCCGAAGGACCAGCATGTTATACGACAGCTAGAAGCTGGCAAACGCGTGCTGACTGAGGTTAGGCGGGAGAAAAACAATCTCCAAGATGCCAATGTTAAGCTGAGCATTGAACTAAAAGATGTTCGGGGCCAGCTTGCAGACTCCGAGAAGGAGAATAAGTGGCTTCAGCGCAGCATTTTCAGTAAGTGCTTGAACGAATCCTATCGGAGTAATGGGCCACGGGTAGGCCAACCCGAGGCCCACGACCTTTCAAGACATCGGGGCAGGCTGCGCCCCTCAAGACCACAGGGCGAAGAGCCGCCTCCTGGGGAGTCTACGGCAAGGCGGCCGACTGCCTGCTCACGGCCGAGTCCCAGGGACGACTTCCAGAGAAGCCGGCTTTGGGGAGTCGGCCGGCGACTCCAACAAACTGTGACCTCATTGAGAGGGACGGGGCAGGGGCGTGGCTACAATGAAGCCCACTCCCCGCCCCTTATCAAGGGCAGGCATGGCTACAGCGCGCCGTACTTGGGAAGATCTCCCCGTGGCGTGGCATTGTTGCCCAGCCGGCCCTGACATCAGCACCACTGTACCTAGTCCTGCACCCACGACGGCTTGTCTGTACGGCCTGGAGGCAGCAGGGCCCACCAGCCAGCGAGACCTCGGGAGATGGCGGGGGCACCGCCAGTCGGACCCAACGGAAGTCGGCCCGAGGGAGTCGGCCGAGCCCTCCCCGGGCCCACACGCCATTAATCAAGAAGAGATGGGGAGTGGCCACAGTGATCGCCCGCCAGGTGGCGGGGCTGTTGCCACGACCCCGTGACCAAGCTTGCATCATCAGGAGCACGGCTATAGTAATCAGCAGCCGGCAAGACCCGCCCGCCGTGGACGCGGCCTATCGGCTCCGTACCAGACCAGTCGGCGGGGCCCACCAGTCGCCGGGCCCCAGCAGTCGGCGGAGAAGTCGGAGGTCGGAGACACTAACGGCTGGGCCCGCACCCAGTCACATTACCATTGTACCCCTGGGGGGTAGGCCTATATAAACCCCCAGGGCACCCATGCAAAGGGTTGGATCCCAGTAGTTCTATACCTCACCAGATAGAGGGAGAGAGCTAGCCTTGCCCTCTCCTACCACCATACATAGCTCATGGAGCAACCGTGTAAATCCTTGACTATAGTGATCATGCGGAGACCCCGCAGAGCAGTAGTAGGGGTATTATCTCCCCGAAGAGCCCCGAAGCTGGGTAAGATTCGCCGGCGTGCATGTCTTTGCCTCATCCCGTTTCCAGGCACCGGCGACGTTCTACTCGCCCCCACCATGATAAGCCATCCGTTTGCATATGTCGCACCTAACCCCCGACATTTGGCGCCCACCGTGGGGCATGGTGCACCGCCCTCCGGAGATCTGTTCTGGACTGGAACCCTTTTCCTCCCTGGCGAGCGCAGCCAGCCAGGCATGCCAGACGAAGTTTGCGTCGACGCGCTGCGCGGCATGGAGATCGTCTGCGCAGCCAGCTCCTTGGCCGAACTTGTCGGCGAGGTCCGCCTCTCCGATGAACCTGCGTCCCACGCAGGCGTAGGCGGCCCCGAAAACCTCCTTGCGGGCCTTCTCGATCAACTCCACGTTTTCGGCGAGCCTGTCGTAGACTTGGAGTCCATAGGCTCCACCGACCCGATGCTGGTCGACTCCGACACCGTGTCGGTCGATGCTTTCCCCTCCAACATGGTGGTCTACGACGAACCTCTCCCCCACGCGGAGAGCGACGGGAGCACCGTCACTAAGGTGCTGGTCATCAGTCATGATGAGTTCCCTGGTGGAAGGGCGCCCGACTCACTCGGCGCGGCGCTACAAGACCTAGCTGCGCCCATTCCAGAAGATGCTGACGCAGAGACGCGAGAAGCGCGCCGCCTTCAGCTTGTTGAAGGCGCGAAGAAGCTAGCCAGCATGAGACGCTTGTCAGAAGCTTACTAGCAGGAGATGGATCACGCTGTTGGCGGATCGCCGGCTCCGGCAGGGCCCAGCCGCCTTGGCGCGGTTCAGCAACGTGGCGTAGCCATCGCCAGCCTGTTCGGGGCTAGCCGCCCCGTGTATGCCATGCTAGCGGAGAACATCCGAGCCGCCCAGGCAGCGGCAAATGAGCTGGACAATTTCGAGGGCGAAGAGTGCCGCCTCATGATGGAGCGAGTCCAGCGGCTCCTCGACGCAGCCGCCGCGCAGAACGAGGCCGCCTGCCGCACGGAGGCACCACAGCGGCCAAACAACGACCCGCACCGAGATCAAGGAGCGACATCTCGGACACCGACTGGCGGTACCTGAGGAAAGAAGGACAAGGAGCCGGCTGTCAGCCATAGTCGGACTCGGATTACCATAGAGCGCGACCGAGACGGCCGCCCGAGAGCAGTGGAACGACGGGACGACTGTCCGCCTCCCCCTCCCCACAAGGAGAGGCGAGTCTCCCCGTCGCCTGTTGACCATCCGACTCTCGGTGACCGCCTTGGCCGCCGAGAGGGAGTCGGGAAGAATGACGCCCGCCACCGAATTGACCGACTTCACTGGTCCCTGGCGCTGGAAGAAGAAGACGAGCTGGGTCCGCCTTGTTTCGGGCCCCGCATTCGGGACGAGCCCTTCCCAGAGGGTTCACGCTCCCAAGAGACACGCCCAAGTATACCGGCTCTGTGAAGCCGGAAGACTGGCTAGTTGACTACTCTACGGCTGTCGGCATAGCAAACGGTAACAAGCATGTCGCCGTAAAGTACGTTCCGCTCATGCTTCAGGGCACGGCCCGGACATGGCTGAACAGCCTAAAGCCCCGCAGCATCAACAGCTGGGTCGACTTCACTGAAGCGTTCGTTCGCAACTTCACCAGCACATACAAGTGTCCTCCCAAGCCTCGCCAGCTCTCCCTATGCGTGCAAGGTCCTGATGAGTCGACTCGTGACTACCTCACGCGTTGGGCTGAGCTCCGGAACTCCTGCGAGGGCGTGCACGAGGTGCAGGCCATCGAGTACTTCACAGTCGGGTGCTGAGAAGGCACCCTCCTCAAGCACAAGCTCCTCTACGACGAGCCAGAAACCCTCGATGAGTTGCTGATCATAGCGGACAAGTACGCTACGGCCGACTCCTCCATGAAGACGGAAATTCAAATCAGCACGACTGGCAAGGTAGCCCTTCAGGCTCCAAGAACTCCGGCAGCGGACGCCGGCTAGAGACAACAGTAGGGCGACCACAAGCGCAAGGCCCCGCAGCCGGCTTCCAGCAGCCGGCAGGTCGCGACCGTCGAAGCCCAGCATCCAGAAGAGCAGCCTCCGCCCAAGCGACAGAAAGGCGGCAAGCCGAACTGGTTGCCGGCCTTCTCCTATGAGCAGACCTTGGATGGACCTTGCAAGTTCCACAGCGGCGCGAAGCCATCAAATCATACCACCCAGAAGTGCCACTAGCTCACCAGGATCGCCAAGGGAGACGGCCTCCTGCCACCCCCGCCTGCTGGGCAGCCGCCTCCGCCTCTGCCCCAGCAGCCGGCAGTCAGGCCAGTCGACGCAGTACAAGACGAGTACCCTAAAGAGCACGGAGCCTATGTGGTGTTCACCAGTGTGGCTGACGATCAATGTAGCAGGCGGCTGTAGCGACAAGAGGTGAATGCGGTAGCCTCAGAGACGCCAGAGTTTATGCACTGGTCAGAGAGGCCCATCAGCTGGAGCAGGGCTGACCACCCAGAAGTGATGCCGAGTCCGGGCTCCTACGCCTTGGTCCTGGACGCCACCTTTGCCACGGATAAATAGGCCGCGCGTTTTCGCGAGTTCTAATAGATGGGGGCAGCAGCATCAACATCCTGTACAAGGACACCATGGAGAAGTTAGGAATCAAGCAGAGACAACTTCAGAACAGCCGGCATTGTTCCTGGGCTTTCCTGTTCACCTATCGGCAAGATCCTGATTGACGTCCTCTTTGGGGACAAAGAGCACTTCCGAAGAGAGTCTGTTTCGTATGAGGTGGTGGACCTCGAGAGCCCGTACCATGCGCTACTTGGCCGGCCTGCCATGGCCAAGTTCATGGCGGTCCCCCACTACGCCTACCTCAAGATGAAGATGCCCAGTTCCAGGGGAATTCTGACTGTGGCCGGCGACTACCGGAAGTCGTCCTCTTGCGCGGCCAAGAGCAGTCGGCTGGCCGAGTCCCTGGTGATTGCGGCCGAGAAGCGACTCCTTGAGCGAGCTGTGGCGATGGCCGGCAAGCAGCCGGAGATATCGCCCAACCCAAAGGAGTCGGAAGCCGAAGGTTCGTTCAAGCCGGCCAAAGAGACAAAGAAGATACCCTTGGATCCGGTGCACCCAGAGAGGTACGCCATCGTAGGTGCAAACCTCGACAGCAAATAGGAAGGCGAGCTCGTCGATTTCCTCCGTGAGAATCGGGACATCTTTGCGTGGTCTCCCAAAGACATGCCAGGTGTGCCGACGGAATTCGCTGAGCACAAGTTACACGTCCGATCTGATGCAAAGCCGGTCAGGCAGCCCCTGCGCCGCTTATCAGAAGAGAAGAGAAGAGTTGTCGGAGAAGAGATAGCCCGACTCCTAGCAGCCGGCTTCATTGTGGAAGTTTTCTTCCCGGAGTGGCTGGCAAATCCGGTCCTGGTGCTAAATAAGAACAAGCAATGGCGAATGTGTATTGACTACACGAGCCTCAACAAGGCCTGCCCCAAGGACCCGTTTGCTCTGCCGAGAATTGATCAGGTGATAGACTCCACAGCCGGATGCGAGCTGTTGAGTTTCTTGGATGCGTACTCAGGATATCACCAGATCAAGCTGAACCTGGCTGATAGATTGAAGACCGCCTTCATCACACCGTTTGGAGCATTCTGCACCTCACCATGACGTTCGGCCTGAGGAATGCCGGCGCCACCTTTCAGCATTGCATGCAGAAGTGCCTCCTCAGGCAGCTCGGTAGAACGCCCACGTTTATGTGGATGACGTAGTGGTGAAGACAAAAAAGCGAGGAACATTGCTGGAATACCTCAAGGAGACCTTTGAGAACCTGCGTCGATTCCAGATCAAGCTCAACCCCGAGAAGTGCATCTTCGGAGTACCAGCCGGCCAGCTGCTAGGTTTCCTGGTCTCTGAGCGCGGCATAGAATGAAACCCAGTAAAAATTAAAGCCATCAAGAGAATGGACGTACCTAGCCGACTTCTGGATGTGCAGAAGTTCACCGGCTGCTTGGCGTCCATCAGCCGATTCATCAGTCGGCTGGGCGAGAAAGCTCTCCCCTTATAACAACTCATGAAGAAGACCACTTTTTTCGAGTGGAACCATAAGGCGGACGAAGATTTCCACCAGTTGAAGAAGATGCTGACTAGTCCACCCGTCCTGGCGGCTCCGACTCCCAAGGAACCTATGCTCCTGTACATCACCGCCACTAGCCGAGTAGTCAGCACAGTCATTGTAGTAGAGCGCAAGGAGGAAGGCAAGGCGCTACCTGTCCAGAGACCAGTATATTACCTGAGCGAGGTACTATCGACCTCCAAGCAGAACTACCCCCACTACCAGAAGATGTGCTATGGCGTGCACTTTGCTGCCAAGAAATTGAAGCCTTACTTTCAAGAACATCCAATTACGATGGTCTGCACGGCTCCACTTGCCGAGATCATTGGCAGCCATGATGCCTCCGGTCGAGTGGCCAAGTGGGCCATAGAGCTGGCTCCTTACACCATCTACTACCAGCCCCGCACCACTATCAAATCACAAGCACTGGCCGACTTCCTCGTCGACTAGGCCAAGACCCAGTACATGCCTCTAGCACCCGACTCCACCCATTGGCGGATGCACTTCGACGGCTCCAAGATGCGCACTAGCTTGGGAGCCGGCGTCGTCCTCACCTCTCCCAAAGGTGACAAGCTCAAATATGCACTGCAAATCCATTTTGCCTCCTCCAACAATGTGGCCGAGTACGAGGCGCTCATTCACGGGCTCCGGCTTGCCAAAGAACTTGGCATCCGTCGGATCTTGTGTTATGGTGACTCGAACTTAGTGGTCCAGCAGTCGTCTGGCGACTGGGACACCAAAGACGCAAACATGGCGAGCTACCATTTCCTCGTGCAGCAACTCACTGGGTATTTTGAAGGGTGCGAGTTCCTCCATGTGCCAAGAAACGACAACGACCAAGCAGACGCCTTGGCACGAATCGGCTCTACCCGCCAAGCAATATCATCTGGCGTCGCCCTTCAACGCCTCCTAAAGCCGTCTGTCAAGCCTTCACCAGAATCAGACTCCATCTTTGTGTCGGCTCCTCCCGAAGACGGCGGACCCAACTCTAGAGTTCCGGCAGTCGGAACGGGGACTTTGGCGGACGACTCCAAAGCTACCACGGTCGAGCCCGGCCCGGGGACTGCGGTGACGAACTTGGACATTCCAGAGCTCGGCCCAAGGACCGAGCCAGTCGGCCTGGGGACTTCATCAGCCCAACAAGCGGTTGTTGACTCCAGCCCGCCGCCTCCCAGCCCAGCCGCCCTCGTCCAAGTCGTAGTTCTGATAGTCGACGAAATAGCAGCACCCTCATGGGCCTAGCCCATCCTCAAATTTCTGGTGAACAAAGAGCTACCAACTGATGAGACCTTAGCTCAGCAAGTACAACACCGGGCAGCAGCCTATACCATAATCAACGGAGAGCTGGTCAGGCGCAGCGTCACTGGTGTCTACCAGTGCTGCGTAGAGCCAGAGCAAGGCCAGGTAATCCTCAAAGACATCCATCAAGGCAAATGTGGCCACCATGTGGCTTCAAGATCACTCTTCGCCAAAGCTTTTCGGCACGGTTTCTTTTGGCCGACTGCCTTGGAAGAGGCCAAGGAGTTGGTCCAAAAATGCAAAGGGTGCCAGAAGTTTAGCTCCAAGCTGCACCAGCCGGCTTCCGCGCTCAAGACCATCCCCATCGCTTGGCCTTTCGCAGTTTGGGGTCTAGACATGGTGAGAGCATTCAAAACAACACGAGGCGGTCTAACTCACCTACTTGTCGCAGTGGACAAGTTCACCAAGTGGGTGGAAGTGAAGCCAATCAAGAAACTGAACGGTCTGACTGCCGTGACCTTCATCACCGATATCACAATTTGGTACGGCGTACCACACAGCATGATCACCGACAACGGCACAAATTTTACCAAAGGCGCCTTGGCCCATTTCTGCGCAACACAGGGCATCCGACTGGACCTAGCATCCGTCGCCCACCCGCAGTCAAACGGCCAAGTAGAGCGAGCAAACGGCCTCATCCTGTCCGGCATCAAGCCTCGGTTGATTGAGCCTCTGGAGCGCTCGGCTGGCTGCTGGCTCGACGAGCTGCCAGCCGTCCTCTGGAGTCTGCGCACGACTCCAAACAAGTCAACCGGCTTCACGCCCTTCTTCCTCGTCTATGGTGCCGAAGCCATCATCCCAACGGACATAGAGTTCGACTCCCCACGAGTCACCATGTACACCAAGGAGGAAGCAGAAGAAGCACGACAAGACGGCATCGATCTACTAGAAGAGGGCCGGCTGTTGGCACTCAGCCGGTCCAGCATCTACCAGCAGAGCCTGCGCCGATACCACAACAGGAAGGTCAGGCCAAGATCTTTCCAAGAAGGCGACCTTGTACTCCGGCTGATCCAGCGAACAGCCGGCCAGCACAAGCTGTCACCGCCTTGGGAAGGCCCTTTCATCATCAGCAAAGTACTAGGCAACGACTCCTACTTCCTGATCGACGCTCAGAAGCCCCGAGCACGCAAGAGGGACGACTCTGGCAAGGAGACAGAGCGGCCATGGAACGCAAATCTTCTCCGAAGATTTTACAGTTGATGCAGTATGTACCACGCTACCTTTTTGTATTAAAATACCAAGACTTCGGGCCCCCCGAGACGAGCTCGGGGACTGCCCTCTTTTGTCTGTATGATAAAAATTATGCCTACAAGTATGTTACTCTTTGTCATGCCCCTTGGCACCGGGCTCGATGTAACGCCCCAGATGTAACTTTCCCTACTTGTACTCCAACTCTTGCCGTTTCCGGTGTCAAGTTATATTTATTTCTCGGGTTCGGGTCCTTGTCTCCGTGTGTTGTTTTAGTTTTCATGCATCTCATACCATGTCATCACGGGCATTGCATTTGCATACATGTTCTTCTCATGCATTCGAGCATTTTCCCCGTTGTCCGTTTTGCATTCCGGCGCTTCGTTCTCCTCCGGTGGTCATTTCTAGTCTTCTTTCGTGCGTGGGGTTTAAACATTTCCGGATTGGTCCGAGACTTGCCAAGCGGCCTTGGTTTACTACCGGTAGACCTCCTGTCAAGTTTCGTATCATTTGGACTTCGTTTGATACTCCAACGGTTAACCGAGGGACCAAAAAGGCCTCGGGTGTGTTGCAGCCCAACACCCCCAAAATTTGGCCCAAAACCCACCAAACTCTGCTCCATGTCCTAGAGCGTTTGATCACGATCGTGTGGGCGAAAACCGCACCTCATTTGGACTCTCCTAGCTCCACCTATGCCTATATATACACCCCTCCGTTTTCGGATCTCTCCCTCTCCCCGAAACCCTAAAAAAAAAACAGATCAACCCTCCCCGCACCGACGGACACGTCCGCCCCCAGCCGGACGCGTCCGCCGCCGCCCGCCTCCGCCATCCGCGTCGCGCCACGTGGCCCGGGGACCGCTTCGCCGCCGCCGAAGCCC
>NC_057806.1:591980032-591986902 GCF_018294505.1 Triticum aestivum | reverse complement strand
TGTCGAAATGTCTTGTTGTACCGGGATACCGAGTCTGATCGGAATGTCTCGGGTGGAGGTCTATTCCTTCGTTGACCGTGAGAGCTTGTCATGGGCTAAGTTGGGACTCCCCTGCAGGGATTGAACTTTCGAAAGCCGTGCCCGCGGTTATGGGCAAATGGGAATTTGTTAACGTCCGGTTGTAGAAAACCCGAAGTTGACCTTGTTTAAAATACGTCAACCGCGTGTGTAACCGTGATGGTCTCTTTCCGGCGGGGCCCGGGAAGTGAACACGGTTGTTGGAGTTATGCTTGACGTAGGTAGTCCAGGATCACTTCTTGATCATACTTTTATCGATCGTGCTTCGCCTTCTCTTCTCGCTCTCTTTTGCGATTGTAGCCACCACATATGCTAGTCGCTTGCTGCAGCTCCACATATTTTTGCCTTATCCATTCCCATGAGCTTAAATAGTTTTGATCGCGTGGGTGTGAGATTGCTGAGTCCCTGTGGCTCACAGATACTACAACTCCAGATGCAGGTCCGGGTGATTCCGCTCCAGGTGACGAGTACGAGCTCAAGTGGGAGTTCGACGAGGACTCTCAGCGTTATTATGTTTCCTTTCCCGATGATCAGTAGTGGTGCCTGGTTGGGGTTATCGATTCAGGACCTTGTCGCATGTTGGGTTCTTTTATATTTTGGCGCCGTAGTCGGGCCATGAGTGTTTGTTTGATGGATGTTATTTATGTACTCTGATGTGACGTGGCGAGTGTAAGCCAACTATGATATCTCCCCCTTTTATTATATTTACATGGGATGTTGTAATGATTGCCTGACTTGCGACATTGCTTTCAATGCGGTTATGCCTCTAAGTCGTGCCTCGACACGTGGGAGCTATAGCCGCATCGAGGGCGTTTCAAGTTGGTATCAGAGCAATCCCCGACCTTAGGAGCCCCATTGCTTGATCGTTTTTAGCAGCCGAGTTGTGTCTAGAAAAATGTTTTGAGTCCTTAGGAATTATATATCGGAGAGCTTAGGAATTCTTTTTACTTCCCAGTCTCCTCATCGCTCTGGTAAGGCATCCTGGCGTAGAGTTTTGACTCTTCTCTTCTAAAAAATTCACTAAAATTTTTTTTTTTTAGGATCACGCGAGTATCTTGGTTTTGTTCCGATGGTTTTGTGACGAGAACATTGTTCTTGGTGCCTCCTGTCTTTAGGGGTTGTGGCAGTGTCCCGGGGAGTTGAGCTCCGAGGTGTTGTCGTCACAATTTTATCGTTGCAATTCTGGTATACTTGAGATATGTTCGCCGACATCGAAAATCTCTTTTATGCAGTTCGTTGGTGAGATAACCTCGACGCCACCCAGTACTGGGGCGGGAGTTCGGGAGTATCGCCATAACTTGTATAACGGATGCTTTTCGAAGGTTGAGGTAGATGGTTTCCGAAGTTTTCCTGGTTATGTGTTGAAGGATGGATACAGCTGGATGTAGGATTTGCTAGTTTGGGTGAGATATTGTGCTTCCCCTGTATCCCCAACACCTGATTGCATAACCGGAAAGGTTCGGGAATTTCATAGGTGGGAATTCTAGTAGCTCTAGTTCTTCTTCCACGGATATTGGTTTGAGATTGGGATTTCTAACCGATTATTCGTTCTTGATCCGTACCTTGTTGATTTATTTCTCTACCTTTATTCTACGTGGCTTCTCAATTTATGGATATGCGACCACTTCAAGAGGAATGCATTCGTTCATTTTGTTCGGATGTGAAGACTATATGTTGCAATTTTCATTCCGTTGGATTCAGCTACTATATTGTTGTCTATCTATGTGCTAATGGTGGTCAACCTCTTCAGGATGGCTCCTCCAACGCGCACGACTCCGAATCCTAATCCGCCTCCACCTCCCCCTCCTCCGGAAGCATGGCAAGCTGTGATGGCCGCTACTAATGCAAACACACAGTTGATCATGCAAATCCTTCAAGAGCGCAATCAAGGCAGTCAAGGGAATCAAGGCCATAATCAGCACCACTTTGCTACTCTGAACCAGTTCCTTGCTAATGGGCCAAAGACGTTCAGCGGTTGTGTTGAGGCTACAGATGCTGACGATTGGCTAGTGGATCTGGGCAAGCATTTTGAATGCAGCAACGTTAGGCCTGAAGATTTCGTCAAGTTCGCTTCTTTCCAGCTCAAAGATCAGGCTGCAGAGTGGTTCCAGCAGTACAAGGATTCCAGAGGTGGACGTGTTATCACTTGGAACGATTTCCGTCAAGATTTCCGCGCTCATCACATCCCTCAAAGTGTGGTTGAGAGTAAGCGTCAGGAATTCCGCAATCTGAAGCAAGGCTCTTTGTCTGTCTATGACTACAACAAGTTGTTCCAGAAGCTCGCCCGTTTTGCCAAGCAGGATGTTCCTGATGAGAAGAGTATGATCTATCAGTTCAGGGGTGGTCTTCATGAGGAAATTCAGCTCGCTCTTGTCCTCTTTGAGCCGTTGAGATACGATGAGTTCTACAACATGGCACTGAAGCAAGAGGCTGCTCAGATGAGGTGTGATGCTTCCAGGAAGCGTGCCAGAGATGTTACTCCGTCTTCCTCTACTCAAGTGATCAAACAGCAGAAGTATTGGCTTCCTCCTCCTCCGTTCCGTCAGCCGTATCAGCAGAAGAGCAAAGGTGGTAGTGGTTTCTCCCACCCACCCAACCCAGGCTTTCAGAACAAATCTTCGTCTCAAGCGCCAAGATCGAGTGCTCCGTATCACCGTCCGCTTTCAGAGGTCACGTGCAACAAGTGCCAACAGAAGGGTCACTATGCCAACAAGTGTACCAACCAGAGGCGTCTTCCTCCTCCTCCTCCTGTCAGATCGGCAAGTACAGCTGTGGTCAAGCATAACCCCAAGTCCGCCAAGGTCAACTTGATGAATGCAGCTCAGGCAGAGGACTCGTCAGATGTGATCATGGGTAACCTTCCTGTTAATGATATTCCTGCAAAAGTTCTTTTTGACACTGGTGCATCGCATTGCTTCATCTCGAGACCGTTCACAAATAGGCATGAATTGGTCTCACAAGTTTTATCTAGTCCTTTAGAAGTTGTCTCTCCCGGTAAGCGCATGCAGGCTAACTCCATCGTTCCGGATGTTTCTATCACTTTGGGTGACTACAAGTTCTTGGCTTCTCCTACGGTTCTTGGCAACTCGGATATCGATCTTATTCTCGGGATGGACTGGCTCTCTAAGCATAGAGCTCAGCTTGATTGTGCAGCCAGGCAGATTCAACTGACTCATTCGTCTGAGGATGTTATTGTCTTTGCCGCTCGGGATAATACCATCCGGTTGTTTTCTCTCTATGAGAAGGGTGAATTGGATGCTATTTCGCAGATTCCGGTTGTTTGTGAGTATCAAGACGTCTTTCCAGAAGAGCTCCCAGGAATGCCTCCGCACCGGCCAGTTGAATTCGTTATTGAACTTGAGCCTGGCACGGAACCTGTGTGCAAACGTCCTTACAAGCTCGGACCTGAAGAGTTGAAGGAGCTGAAGAAACAACTCGATGAGCAAGAAAGATTGGGTCTCATTCGGCCTAGTACTTCTCCGTGGGGTTGTGGTGTTCTTTTTGTGAAGAAGAAGGATGGATCGAGTCGACTTTGTGTTGATTACCGTCCAGTAAACAAGAAGACCATAAAGAACAAATACCCACTTCCCAACATCAATGAGCTGTTCGAACAACTCAAGGGTGCTCAAGTATTCTCCAAGCTTGATCTCCGTATGGGTTATCATCAGATTCGTATTCGTGAGCAAGATATTCCCAAGACGGCGTTCAGAACAAGCTTTGGTTCATATGAATACACCGTCATGTCTTTTGGCCTCGCAAACGCTCCTCCGACGTTCTCTCGTATGATGAACTTCATCTTCAACCCCTACACCAATGAATTCGTTTTGGTCTATCTCGACGACATTCTGGTTTTCTCGAAGAACAAGGTAGATCATGCCAAGCACTTGCGTTTGGTTCTTGACAAGCTCAGAGAACATCAGTTCTACGCCAAGTTCTCCAAGTGTGAATTTTGGCTCGATGAGGTTCTTTATCTTGGTCATATCATCTCTGCCAAGGGCATTTCCGTGAATCCTGAGAAGGTGTCTGCAATTGTGAATTGGGAACCTCCTCAGAACGTGAAGCAACTCCGCAGTTTCCTCGGTCTCGCAAGCTATTGCAGAAGATTCGTTGAAAACTTTTCTAAGATCGCCAAGCCTCTCTCAAATCTTCTTCAGAAGCACGTCAAGTACGTTTGGTCTACGGAGTGTGATATTGCTTTCAACTCTTTGAAAGAGAAATTGGTCACTGCTCCAGTTCTGACTCCGCCTGATGAAACCAAGCCGTACGAGGTCTTTTGTGATGCCTCTCTCCAAGGTCTCGGTGCCGTACTGATGCAAGAGAAGAAAGTTGTTGCTTATACCTCTCGCCAGTTGAAACCTAATGAGAAGAACTACCCCACTCATGATCTCGAGTTGGCGGCAGTTGTGCACGCTTTGTTGACTTGGAGACATCTTCTATTGGGAAGGAAAGTGGATATTTTCACTGATCACAAGAGTCTCAAGTACATCTTCACTCAGCCTAATCTCAACCTCAGGCAGACTCGATGGGTCGAAATGATTCAAGAGTACAATCCGAGTATCGAGTATACTCCAGGCAAGGCTAATGTGATTGCTGACGCTTTGAGCAGAAAAGCATATTGCAACAGTCTGATTCTCAAGCCTTATCAACCCGAGCTTTGTGAAGCCTTCCGCAAACTTAATCTGCAAGTTGTTCCTCAAGGTTTCCTCGCCAACCTTCAAGTCTCTCCTACCTTAGAAGACCAGATTCGCCAAGCCCAACTTCTTGATGCTATGGTGAAGAAGGTGAAGATTGGTATTGCAAAGAGTCAGTCCAAGTACAAGTGCTACCGACTTGATGATAAGGACACTCTCTTCTTCGAGGATCGAATTGTTGTGCCCAAAGGTGAACTCCGTAAGGTGATCATGAACGAGGCTCACAACTCTCTCCTCTCCATCCACCCTGGCAGTACGAAGATGTATCAGGACCTCAAGCAAGCCTATTGGTGGACTCGAATGAAGCGCGAGATCGCTCAATTCGTGAACGAGTGTGATGTCTGCAGAAGAGTGAAGGCAGAACACCAAAGGCCAGCAGGTCTCCTCCAACCTCTTGCCATTCCAGAATGGAAGTTTGACCACATTGAAATGGACTTCGTGACTGGGTTTCCAAAGTCCAAGCGTGGCAATGATGCTATATTTGTTGTCATCGACAAGCTCACCAAAGTGGCTCACTTTCTGCCTATCAAAGAGTCGATCACTGCAGCTCAATTGGCGGAACTCTATACCTCTCGCATTGTCTCTCTGCACGGTATTCCTCAAGTGATATCTTCAGACCGTGGCAGCATCTTTACCTCCAAGTTTTGGGATTCTTTTCAGAAGGCCATGGGCACAAACATCCGCTTCAGCACAGCTTTCCATCCTCAAACAAGCGGTCAAGTCGAGCGTGTCAATCAGATTCTTGAAGATATGCTCAGGGCTTGTGTGATCTCTTTCGGCATGAAGTGGGAGGATTGTCTTCCTTATGCTGAATTCTCATACAACAACAGCTTTCAAGCAAGTTCGGGCAAGGCCCCCTTTGAAATTCTATATGGCAGGAAGTGCCGTACCCCTCTCAACTGGTCTGAAACCGGTGAACGTCAGCTACTGGGTAATGACTTAATCACAGAAGCAGAAGAAATGTGCAAAGTCATTCGTGATAACCTCAAAGCAGCCCAGTCCCGCCAGAAGAGCTACTATGATAGTAAGCACCGTGATCTGGTTTTCGAGATCGGAGATCATGTTTACCTCCGCGTCTCTCCAATGAAAGGTACTCGTCGCTTCGGTATCAAAGGGAAGCTTGCCCCTAGATACGTGGGACCTTTCAAGATTGTCAGCAAAAGAGGCGACCTCGCCTATCAACTCGAGCTTCCTTCAAACTTTGCAAATGTTCATGATGTGTTCCATGTCTCTCAGCTTCGAAAGTGCTTCAAGACTCCTGACCGCACCGTCAACTTCGAGGACATTGAGCTCCAAGAAGATCTCTCTTATCGTGAGCACCCAGTTGCTATTCTCGAAGAGACTGAACGCAAGACTCGCAACAAGTCAATTAAATTTCTCAAAGTTAAGTGGTCTCACCATTCCGACCGTGAAGCCACCTGGGAACGCGAGGATCACCTCCGTTCTGAGTACCCGGAGTTCTTTCAGTCCTAGATCTCGGGACGAGATCTTTTCGTAGTGGTGGAGTGTTGTAACGCCCCAGATGTAACTTTCCCTACTTGTACTCCAACTCTTGCCGTTTCCGGTGTCAAGTTATATTTATTTCTCGGGTTCGGGTCCTTGTCTCCGTGTGTTGTTTTAGTTTTCATGCATCTCATACCATGTCATCACGGGCATTGCATTTGCATACATGTTCTTCTCATGCATTCGAGCATTTTCCCCGTTGTCCGTTTTGCATTCCGGCGCTTCGTTCTCCTCCGGTGGTCATTTCTAGTCTTCTTTCGTGCGTGGGGTTTAAACATTTCCGGATTGGTCCGAGACTTGCCAAGCGGCCTTGGTTTACTACCGGTAGACCTCCTGTCAAGTTTCGTATCATTTGGACTTCGTTTGATACTCCAACGGTTAACCGAGGGACCAAAAAGGCCTCGGGTGTGTTGCAGCCCAACACCCCCAAAATTTGGCCCAAAACCCACCAAACTCTGCTCCATGTCCTAGAGCGTTTGATCACGATCGTGTGGGCGAAAACCGCACCTCATTTGGACTCTCCTAGCTCCACCTATGCCTATATATACACCCCTCCGTTTTCGGATCTCTCCCTCTCCCCGAAACCCTAAAAAAAAAA